>NW_026894232.1:0-164813 GCF_032452875.1 Bos javanicus | reverse complement strand
ATGTTCAGCCACGCGATCAGTGCATGATAGCCACGTGATCAGTGCATGATCAGCCACGGATCAGTGTATGACCAGCCACGTGATCAGTGCATGAGTGCCACGTGATAAGGCATGATATGTCACGTGACAGGTGTGTGATCAGCCACGTGAACAGTGCATGTTCAGCCACGTGAGCAGTGCATGATCAGCTACGTAATCAGAGCATGATCAGACACGTGATCAGTGCATGAGTGCCACGTGATCAGTGCATGATCTGTCACGTGATCAGGTGTGTGATCAGCCACGTGAACAGTGCATGTCCAGCCACGTGATCAGTGCATGATAGCCACGTGATCAGTGCATGATCAGTTACGTGAGCAGTGTATGATCAGCCACGTGATCAGTGCATGGTCAGACACGTGAACAGTGTATGATCAGCCACGTGAACAGTGCATGCTCAGTCACGTGATCTGGGCCTGCTGAGCTGCATGATTACTGTCTCCTCATCAGCTTGACAATTGCCAGCTGAGCTGCACGATTCCTGCCTGTCATCTGCTTGACAATTGCCAGCTGTGCTGCGTAATTCCTGCCTGCTCAGGTGCTTGATTATTGCCAGCTGAGCAGCATGATTCCTCACAGCTGAGTTCCATGATTATTGCCTGCTGACTGTTTGATTCGTGCCTACTCAGCTCTTTGTTTATTGCCTCCAGAGGCACATGATCAGTGTATGATAGCAAACATGATCAGCGCATGATCAGTCACATGATCAGTGCCATTAAGTCACGTGATCACTACATGATGGTCTTGTGATCAGTCCATGCTCAGTCACGGTATCAGTGCATGATCAGCCACGTGATCAGTGCATGATCTGTCACAAGATTAGTGTATGATCATCCACGTGATCAGTGCACGGGTAGTCATGGGATCAGTGCATGATATAGATGTGAACAGTGCTTGATCAGTCTCGTGATCAGTGCATGATAGCCACGTGATCAGTGCATGATCAGTCACCTGATCGGTGTATGATCATTCACGTGACCTGTACATGGTAGCTACATGATCATTGCATGATCAGCCACGTGAGTAGTTCATGATAGCCACGTGATCACTGCATGATCAGTCATGTGATCAGTGCATGATCAGTCATGTGACAAGTACATGGTTGCTGCGTGACCATGGCATGATCAGCCACGTGAGCAGTGCATGATAGCCACGTGATCAGTGCATGATCAGACACGAGATCAGTGCATGATCAGTCACGTGATCAGTGCATGATCAGCCACGTGATCAGTGCATGACCAGGCACGTGATCAGTATATGTCCAGCCAAGTGATCAGTGCATGATAGCCACGTGATCAGTGCATGATCAGTCACGTGATCACTGCATGATCAGTTATGTGATCAGTGTATGATCAGCCACGTGATCAGTGCATGATCAGCCACATGATCAGTGCATGATCAATTACGTGATCAGTGCATGATCAGTCACGTGACCAGTACATGGTAGCTACGTGATCATTGCCTGATCAGCCACATGATCAGTGCATGATAGCCACGTGATCAGTGCATGATAGCCACGTGATCAGTGCATGATCAGTCATGTGATACGTGTGTGATCAGCCACATGATCAGTGCATGATATCCACGTGATCAGTGCATGACAGCCACGTGATCAGTGCATGAGAGCCACGGGATCAGTGCATGATCAGTCACGTGATATATGTGTGATCAGCCACGTGATCAGTGCATGATGAGCCACGTGATCAGTGCAGGATCAGTTACGTGATCAGTGCATGATCAGTCACGTGATCAGTACATGATCAGTCACGTGAACAGTGCATGATCATTTACGTGATCTTTGCATGATCAGTCACGTTACCAGTATATGGTTGCTACGTGATCATTCCATGACGAGCCACGTGAGCAGTGCATGACAGCCACGTGATGTGTGCATGATGTTACGTGTGCAGAGTATGATCAGCCACGTGATCAGTGCATGAGTGCCACGTGATCAGTGCATGATATGTCACGTGACAGGTGTGTGATCAGCCACGTGAACAGTGCATGTTCAGCCACGTGATCAGTGCATGATAGCCACGTGATCAGTGCATGATCAGTTACGTGAGCAGTGTACGATCAGCCACGTGATCAGTGCATGAGTGCCACGTGATCAGTGCATGATATGTCACGTGACAGGTGTGTGATCAGCCACGTGAACAGTGCATGTTCAGCCACGTGATCAGTGCATGATCAGTTACGTAAGCAGAGTATGATCAGCCACGTGATCAGTGCATGAGTGCCACGTGATCAGTGCATGATATGTCACGTGACAGGTGTGTGATCAGCCACGTGAACAGTGCATGTTCAGCCACGTGATCAGTGCATGATAGCCACGTGATCAGTGCATGATCAGTTACGTGAGCAGTGTATGATCAGCCACGTGATCAGTGCATGGTCAGACACGTGAACAGTGTATGATCAGCCACGTGAACAGTGCATGCTCAGTCACGTGATCTGGGCCTGCTGAGCTGCGTGATTACTGTCTGCTCATCTGCTTGACAATTGCCACCTGAGCTGCACGATTCCTGCCTGTCATCTGCTTGACAATTGCCAGCTGTGCTGCGTAATTCCTGCCTGCTCAGCTGCTTGATTATTGCCAGCTGAGCAGCATGATTCCTCACAGCTGAGTTCCATGATTATTGCCTGCTGACTGTTTGATTCGTGCCTACTCAGCTCTTTGTTTATTGCCTCCAGAGGCACATGATCACTGTATGATAGCAAACATGATCAGCGCATGATCAGTCACATGATCAGCGCCATTAAGTCACGTGATCACTACATGATGGTCTTGTGATCAGTCCATGCTCAGTCACGGTATCAGTGCATGATCAGCCACGTGAGCAGAGCATGATAGCCACATGGTCAGTGCATGATCAGTCACGTGATCAGTACATGATCAGTCACGTGAACAGTGCATGATCAGCCACGTGATCAGTGCATGACCAGGCACGTGATCAGTGCATGACCAGGCACGTGATCAGTGTATGTCCAGCCAAGTGATCAGTGCATGATAGCCACGTGATCAGTGCATGATCAGTCACGTGATCAGTGCATGATCAGTTATGTGATCAGTGTATGATCAGCTACATGATCAGTGCATGATCAATTACGTGATCAGTGCATGATCAGTCACGTGACCAGTACATGGTAGCTACGTGATCATTGCCTGATCAGCCACATGATCAGTGCATGATAGCCACGTGATCAGTGCATGAGAGCCACGTGATCCGTGCATGATCAGTCATGTGATACGTGTGTGATCAACCACGTGATCAATGCATGATATCCACGTGACCAGTGCATGACAGCCACGTGATCAGTGCATGAGAGCCACGGGATCAGTGCATGATCAGTCACGTGATACATGTGTGATCAGCCACGTGATCAGTGCATGATAAGCCACGTGATCAGTGCAGGATCAATTACGTGATCAATGCATGATCAGTCACGTCACCAGTACATGGTTGCTACGTGATCGTTGCATGATCAGCCACGTGAGCAGAGCATGATAGCCACGTGGTCAGTGCATGATGAGTCACGTGATCAGTACATGATCAGTCACGTGAACAGTGCATGATCATTTACGTGATCTTTGCATCATCAGTCACGTTACCAGTATATGGTTGCTACGTGATCATTCCATGACGAGCCACGTGAGCAGTGCATGATAGCCACGTGATGTGTGCATGAGTTACGTGAGCAGAGTATGATCAGCCACGTGATCAGTGCATGAGTGCCACATGATCAGTGCATGATATGTCACGTGACAGGTGTGTGATCAGCCACGTGAACTGTGCATGTTCAGCCACGTGATCAGTGCATGATAGCCACGTGATCAGTGCATGATCAGTTACGTGAGCAGTGTATGATCAGCCACGTGATCAGTGCATGGTCAGACACGTGAACAGTGTATGATCAGCCACGTGATCAATGCATGATAGCCACGTGATCAGTGCATGATAGCCACGTGATCAGTGCATGATCAGTCATGTGATACGTGTGTGATCAGCCACGTGATCAGTGCATGATCTGTCACAAGATTGGTGTATGATCATCCACGTGATCAGTGCACGGGCAGTCATGTGATCAGTGCATGATATAGACGTGAACAGTGCATGATCAGTCTCGTGATCAGTGCATGATATCCAAGTGATCAGTGCCTGATCATCACGTGATCAGTGTATGATCAGCCACGTGAACAGTGCATGCTCAGTCACGTGATCTGGGCCTGCTGAGCTGCGTGATTACTGTCTGCTCATCTGCTTGACAATTGCCAGCTGAGCTGCACGATTCCTGCCTGTCATCTGCTTGACAATTGCCAGCTGTGCTGCGTAATTCCTGCCTGCTCAGCTGCTTGATTATTGCCAGCTGAGCAGCATGATTCCTCACACCTGTGGTCCATGATTATTGCCTGCTGACTGTTTGATTCGTGCCTACTCAGCTCTTTGTTTATTGCCTCCAGAGGCACATGATCAGTGTATGATAGCAAACATGATCAGCGCATGATCAGTCACATGATCAGCGCCATTAAGTCACGTGATCACTACATGATAGTCATGTGATCAGTCCATGCTCAGTCACGGTATCAGTGCATGATCAGCCACGTGATCAGTGCATGATAGCCACGTGATCATTGCATGATAGCCACGTGATCAGTCCATGATCAGCCAGGTGATCAGTGAATGACTGCTACGTGATCAGTTCATGATTAGTCACGTGATCTGTGCATGACCAGGCAGGTGATCAGTATATGATCAGCCACGTGAACAGTGCATGATAGCCACGTGATCAGTGCATGATCAGTCACGTGATCAGTGCATGATCAGTCACGTGATCATTGTATGACCAGCCGTGTGATCAGTGCATGATAGCCACGTGATCAGTGCATGATCAGCCACATGAGCCGTGCATGATAGCCACGAGATCAGTGCATGATCAGTCACGTGATCAGTGCATGACACTCACGTGAACAGTGCATGATAAGTCAACTGATCAGTGCATGATCAATTACGTGATCAGTGCATGATCAGTCATGTGACCAGTACATGGTAGCAGCGTGATCATCGCATGATGAGCCACGAGAGCAGTGCATGATAGCCACGTGATCAGTGCATGATCAGACAGGAGATCAGTGCATGATCAGTCACATGATCAGTGCATGATCAGCCACGTGATCAGTGCATGACCAGGCACGTGATCAGTGTATGTCCAGCCAAGTGATCAGTGCATGATAGCCACGTGATCAGTGCATGATCAGTCACGTGATCAGTGCATGATCAGTCACGTGATCAGTGTATGATCAGCCACGTGATCAGTGCATGATCAGCCACGTGATCAGTGCATGATCAGTCACCTGATGGGTGTATGATCATTCACGTGACCTGTACATGGTAGCTACATGATCATTGCATGATCAGCCATGTGAGTAGTGCACGATAGCCACGTGATCACTGGATGATCAGTCACGTGATCAGTGCATGATCAGTCATGTGACCAGTACATGGTAGCTGCGTGATCATCGCATGATCAGCCACGTGAGCAGTGCATGATAGCCACGTGATCAGTGCATGATCAGACACGAGATCAGTGCATGATCAGTCACGTGATCAGTGCATGATCAGCCACGTGATCAGTGCATGACCAGGAACGTTATCAGTGTATGTCCAGCCAAGTGATCAGTGCATGAGAGCCAAGTGATCAGTGCATGATCAGTCACGTGACCAGTACATGGTAGCTACGTGATCATTGCCAGATCAGCCACGTGAGCAGTGCATGATAGCCACGTGATCAGTGCATGATCAGCCATATGAAAGGTGTGGGATCAGCGACGTGAACAGTGCATGCTCTGTCACATGATCAGGGCCTGCTGAGCTGCGTGATTACTGTCTGCTCATCTCTTTCACAATTGCCAGCTGAGCTGCACGATTCCTGCCTGTCATCTCCTTGACAATTGCCACCTGTGCTGCGTAATCCCTGCCTGCTCATCTACTTGATTATTGCCAGCTGAGCAGCATGATTTCTCAGAGCTGAGTTCCATGATTAGAGCCTGCTGACTGATTCCTGCCTACTCAGCTCTATGTTCATTGCCTCCAGAGGCACATGACCAGTTTGTGACACCAAACATGATCAGCACATGATCAGTCACATGATCAGCGCCATTAAGTCACGTGATCACTACATGATAGTCATGTGATCAGTCCATGCTCAGTCACGGTATCAGTGCATGATCAGCCACGTGATCAGTGCATGATAGCACGTGATCATTGCATGATAGCCACGTGATCAGTCCACGATCAGCCAGGTGATCAGTGAATGACTGCTACGTGATCAGTTCATGATTAGTCACGTGATCTGTGCATGACCAGGCAGGTGATCAGTATATGATCAGCCACGTGAACAGTGCATGATAGCCACGTGATCAGTGCATGATCAGTCACCTGATGGGTGTATGATCAGTCACGTGACCGGTACATGGTAGCTACATGATCATTCCATGATCAGCCACGTGAGTAGTGCATGATAGCCACGTGATCAGTGCATGATCAGTGACGTGATCAGTGCATGATCAGTGATGTAATCTGTGCATGACCAGGCACGTGATCAGTGTATGACCAGCCATGTGATCAGTGCATGATAGCCACGTGATCAGTGCATGATCAGTCACGTGATCAGTGGTCAGTCACGTGATCAGTGCATGAACAGCCAAAGGATCAGTGCATGATCAATTACGTGATCAGTGCATGATCACTCACGTGACCAGTACATGGTAGCTACGTGATCATTGCATGAACAGCCACGTGAGCCGTGCATGAACAGCCACGTGAGCAGTGCATGATAGCCACGTTATCAGTGCATGATAGCCACGTGATCAGTGCATGATCAGCCACGAGATCAGTGCATGATCAATTACGTGATTAGTGCATGATCAGTTACGTGAGCAGTGTATGATCAGCCTACGTGATCAGTGCATGGTCAGACACGTCAACAGTGTATGATCACCCACGTGATCAGTACATGATATCCAAGTGATCAGTGCACGATCAATCACGTGATCAGTGTATGATCAGCCAGGTGAACAGTGCATGCTCAGTCACGTGATCAGGGCCTGCTGAGCTGCGTGATTACTGTCTGCTCATCTGCTTGACAATTGCCAGCTGAGCTGCATGATTCCTGCCTGTCATCTGCTTGACAATTGCCAGCTGTTCTGCGTAATTCCTGCCTGCTCAGCTGCTTGATTATTGCCAGCTGAGCAGCATGATTCCTCACACCTGAGTTCCATGATTATTGCCTGCTGACTGTTTGATTCGTGTCTACTCAGCTCTTTGTTTATTGCCTCCAGAGGCACACGATCAGTGTATGATAGCAAACATGATCAGCGCATGATCAGTCACATGATCAGAGCCATTAAGTCACGTGATCACTACATGATAGTCATGTGATCAGTCCATGCTCAGTCACGGTATCAGTGCATGATCAGCCACGTGATCAGTGCATGATAGCCACGTGATCATTGCATGATAGCCACGTGATCAGTCCATGATCAGCCAGGTGAATAGTGAATGACTGCTACGTGATCAGTTCATGATTAGTCACGTGATCTGTGCATGACCAGGCAGGTGATCAGTATATGATCAGCCACGTGAACAGTGCATGATAGCCACGTGATCAGTGCATGATCAGTCACCTGATGGGTGTATGATCAGTCACGTGACCGGTACATGGTAGCTACATGATCATTCCATGATCAGCCACGGGAGTAGTGCATGATAGCCACGTGATCAGTGCATGATCAGTGACGTGATCAGTGCATGATCAGTGATGTAATCTGTGCATGACCAGGCACGTGATCAGTGTATGACCAGCCATGTGATCAGTGCATGATAGCCACGTGATCAGTGCATGATCAGTCACGTGATCAGTGCATGATCAGTCACGTGATCAGTGCATGATCAGCCACATGATCAGTGCATGATCAATTACGTGGTCAGTGCATGATCACTCACGTGACCAGTACATGGTAGCTGCGTGATCAGTGTATGACCAGCCATGTGATCAGTGCATGATAAGTCACGTGATCAGTGCATGATCAGTCAAGTGATCAGTGCATGATCAGCCACATGATCAGTGCATGATCAGTTATGTCATCAGTGCATGATCAGTCACGTGACCAGTACATGGTAGCTGCGTGATCAGTGTATGACCAGCCAAGTGATCAGTGCATGATAGCCACGTTATCAGTGCATGATCATTCACGTGATCAGTGCATGATCAGTCACGTGATCAGTGCATGATCAGCCACATGATCAGTGCATTATCAGTCACGTGACCAGTACATGGTAGCTGCGTGATCATTTCATGATCAGCCACGTGATCAGTGCATGATAGCCACGTGATCAGTGCATGATCAGTTACCTGAGCAGTGTATGATCAGCCACGTGATCAGTGCATGGTCAGACACGTGAACAGTGTATGATCAGCCACGTGATCAGTGCATGGTCAGTCACGTGATCAGTGCATGTTCATCACGTGATCAGTGTATGAACAGACACGTGAATAGTGCATGCGAAGTCACGTGATCTGGGCCTGCTGAGCTGCGTGATTACTGTCTGCTCATCTGCTTGACAATTGCCAGCTGAGCTGCACGATTCCTGCCTGTCATCTGCTTGACAATTGCCAGCTGTGCTGTGTAATTCCTGCCTGCTCAGCTGCTTGATTATTGCCAACTGAGCAGCATGATTCCTCACACCTGAGTTCCATGATTATTGCCTGCTGACTGTTTGATTCGTGCCTACTCAGCTCTTTGTTTATTGCCTCCAGAGGAACACGATCAGTGTATGCTAGCAAACATGATCAGTGCATGATCAGTCACATGATCAGAGCCACTAAGTCACGTGATCACTACATGATAGTCATGTGATAAGTCCATGCTGAGTCACGGTATCAGTGCATGATCAGCCACGTGATCAGGGCATGATCAGCAAGGTGAGCAGTTCATGATAGCTATGTGATCAGTTCATGATTTGTCAGGTGATCTGTGCATGACCAGGCAGGTTATCAGTGTATTATCAGCCACGTGATCAGTGCATGATCCGTCACCTGATGGGTGTATGATCAGTCACCTAACCGGTACATGGTAGCTACATGATCATTGCATAATCAGCCACGTGAGTAGTGCATGATAGCCACGTGATCAGTGCATGATCAGTCATGTAATCTGTGCATGACCAGGCACGTGACAAGTGCATGAGCAGGCACGTGATCAGTGTATGATAGCCACGTGATCAGTGCATGATCAGTCACGTGATCAGTGCATGATCAGTCACGTGATCAGTGTATGACCAGCCATGTGATCAGTGCATGATAGCCACGTGATCAGTGCATGATCAGCCACATGAGCCGTGCATGATAACCACGAGATCAGTGCATGATCAGTCACGTGAACAGTGCATGATAAGTCAACTGATCAGTGCATGATCAATTACGTGATCAGTGCATGATCACTCACGTGACCAGTACATGGTAGCTACGTGATCATTGCATGAACAGCCACGTGAGCAGTGCATGATAGCCACGTTATCAGTGCATGATCAGTCACGTGATCAGTGCATGATCAGCCAAATGATCAGTGCATGATCAATTACGTGATCAGTGCATGATCAGTCACGTGATCAGTGCATGGTCAGTCACGTGATTAGTGCATGATTAGCCACGTGAGCAGTGCATGATAGCCACGTGATCAGTGCATGATCAGCCACGTGATCAGTGCATGATCAATTACGTGATTAGTGCATGATCAGTTACGTGAGCTGTGTATGATCAGCCACGTGATCAGTGCATGGTCAGACACGTGAACAGTGTATGATCAGCCACGTGATCAGTGCATGATATCCAAGTGATCAGTGCATGATCATCACGTGATCAGTGTATGATCAGCCACGTGAACAGTGCATGCTCAGTCACGTGATCTGGGCCTGCTGAGCTGCGTGATTACTGTCTGCTCATCTGCTTGACAATTGCCACCTGAGCTGCACGATTCCTGCCTGTCATCTGCTTGACAATTGCCAGCTGTGCTGGGTAATTCCTGCCTGTTCAGCTGCTTGATTATTGCCAGCTGAGCAGCATGATTCCTCACACCTGAGTTCCATGATTATTGCCTGCTGACTGTTTGATTCGTGCCTACTCAGCTCTTTGTTTATTGCCTCCAGAGGCACATGATCAGTGTATGATAGCAAACATGATCAGCGCATGATCAGTCACATGATCAGCGCCATTAAGTCACGTGATCACTACATGATAGTCATGTGATCAGTCCATGCTCAGTCACGGTATCAGTGCATGATCAGCCACGTGATCAGTGCATGATCTGTCACAAGATTAGTGTATGATCATCCACGTGATCAGTGCACGGGCAGTCATGTGATCAGTGCATGATATAGACGTGAAGAGTGCATGATCAGTCTCTTGATCAGTGCATGAGAGACACGTGATCAGTGCATGATCAGTCACGTGATACATGTGTGATCAGCCACGTGATCAGTGCATGATGAGCCACGTGATCAGTGCAGGATCAATTACGTGATCAGTGCATGATCAGTCACGTGACCAGTACATGGTAGCTATGTGATCATTGCCTGATCAGCCACATGATCAGTGCATGATAGCCACGTGATCAGTGCATGATAGCCACGTGATCAGTGCATGATCAGTCATGTGATACGTGTGTGATCAGCCACGTGATCAGTGCATGATATCCACGTGATCAGTGCATGACAGCCACGTGATCAGTGCATGAGAGCCACGGGATCAGTGCATGATCAGTCACGTGATACATGTGTGATCAGCCACGTGATCAGTGCATGATGAGCCACGTGATCAGTGCAGGATCAATTACGTGATCAGTGCATGATCAGTCACGTGACCAGTACATGGTTGCTACGTGATCGTTGCATGATCAGCCACGTGAGCAGAGCATGATAGCCACGTGGTCAGTGCATGATCAGTCACGTGATCAGTACATGATCAGTCACGTGAACAGTGCATGATCATTTACGTGATCTTTGCATGATCAGTCACGTTACCAGTATATGGTTGCTACGTGATCATTCCATGACGAGCCACTTGAGCAGTGCATGATAGCCACGTGATGTGTGCATGAGTTACGTGAGCAGAGTATGATCAGCCACGTGATCAGTGCATGAGTGCCACGTGATCAGTGCATGATATGTCACGTGACAGGTGTGTGATCAGCCACGTGAACAGTGCATGTTCAGCCACGTGATCAGTGCATGATAGCCACGTGATCAGTGCATGATCAGTTACGTGAGCAGTGTATGATCAGCCACGTGATCAGTGCATGGTCAGACACGTGAACAGTGTATGATCAGCCACGTGATCAGTGCATGATATCCAAGTGATCAGTGCATGATCATCACGTGATCAGTGTATGATCAGCCACGTGAACAGTGCATGCTCAGTCACGTGATCTGGGCCTGCTGAGCTGCGTGATTACTGTCTGCTCATCTGCTTGACAATTGCCAGCTGAGCTGCACGATTCCTGCCTGTCATCTGCTTGACAATTGCCAGCTGTGCTGGGTAATTCCTGCCTGTTCAGCTGCTTGATTATTGCCAGCTGAGCAGCATGATTCCTCACACCTGAGTTCCATGATTATTGCCTGCTGACTGTTTGATTCGTGCCTACTCAGCTCTTTGTTTATTGCCTCCAGAGGCACATGATCAGTGTATGATAGCAAACATGATCAGCGCATGATCAGTCACATGATCAGCGCCATTAAGTCACGTAATCACTACATGATAGTCATGTGATCAGTCCATGCTCAGTCACGGTATCAGTGCATGATCAGCCACGTGATCAGTGCATGATCTGTCACAAGATTAGTGTATGATCATCCACGTGATCAGTGCACGGGCAGTCATGTGATCAGTGCATGACATAGACGTGAACAGTGCATGATCAGTCTCGTGATCAGTGCATGAGAGCCACGTGATCAGTGCATGATCAGTCACGTGATACATGTGTGATCAGCCACGTGATCAGTGCATGATGAGCCACGTGATCAGTGCAGGAACAATTACGTGATCAGTGCATGATCAGTCACGTGACCAGTACATGGTAGCTATGTGATCATTGCCTGATCAGCCACATGATCAGTGCATGATAGCCACGTGATCAGTGCATGATAGCCACGTGATCAGTGCATGATCAGTCATGTGATACGTGTGTGATCAGCCACGTGATCAGTGCATGATATCCACGTGATCAGTGCATGACAGCCACGTGATCAGTGCATGAGAGCCACGGGATCAGTGCATGATCAGTCACGTGATACATGTGTGATCAGCCACGTGATCAGTGCATGATGAGCCACGTGATCAGTGCAGGATCAATTACGTGATCAGTGCATGATCAGTCACGTGACCAGTACATGGTTGCTACGTGATCGTTGCATGATCAGCCACGTGAGCAGAGCATGATAGCCACGTGGTCAGTGCATGATCAGTCACGTGATCAGTACATGATCAGTCACGTGAACAGTGCATGATCATTTACGTGATCTTTGCATGATCAGTCACGTTACCAGTATATGGTTGCTACGTGATCATTCCATGACGAGCCACGTGAGCAGTGCATGATAGCCACGTGATGTGTGCATGAGTTATGTGAGCAGAGTATGATCAGCCACGTGATCAGTGCATGAGTGCCACGTGATCAGTGCATGATATGTCACGTGACAGGTGTGTGATCAGCCACGTGAACAGTGCATGTTCAGCCACGTGATCAGTGCATGATAGCCACGTGATCAGTGCATGATCAGTTACGTGAGCAGTGTACGATCAGCCACGTGATCAGTGCATGAGTGCCACGTGATCAGTGCATGATATGTCACGTGACAGGTGTGTATTCAGCCACGTGAACAGTGCATGTTCAGCCACGTGATCAGTGCATGATCAGTTACGTGAGCAGAGTATGATCAGCCACGTGATCAGTGCATGAGTGCCACGTGATCTGTGCATGATATGTCACGTGACAGGTGTGTGATCAGCCACGTGAACAGTGCATGTTCAGCCACGTGATCAGTGCATGATAGCCACGTGATCAGTGCATGATCAGTTACGTGAGCAGTGTATGATCAGCCACGTGATCAGTGTATGGTCAGACACGTGAACAGTGTATGATCAGCCACGTGAACAGTGCATGCTCAGTCACGTGATCTGGGCCTGCTGAGCTGCGTGATTACTGTCTGCTCATCGGCTTGACAATTGCCAGCTGAGCTGCACGATTCCTGCCTGTCATCTGCTTGACAATTGCCAGCTGTGCTGCGTAATTCCTGCCTGCTCAGCTGCTTGATTATTGCCAGCTGAGCAGCATGATTCCTCACACCTGAGTTCCATGATTATTGCCTGCTGACTGTTTGATTCGTGCCTACTCAGCTCTTTGTTTATTGCCTCCAGAGGCACATGATCAGTGTATGATAGCAAACATGATCAGCGCATGATCAGTCACATGATCAGCGCCATTAAGTCACGTGATCACTACATGATAGTCATGTGATCAGTCCATGCTCAGTCACGGTATCAGTGCATGATCAGCCACGTGATCAGTGCATGATCTGTCACAAGATTAGTGTATGATCATCCACGTGATCAGTGCACGGGTAGTCATGTGATCAGTGCATGATATAGACGTGAACAGTGCTTGATCAGTCTCGTGATCAGTGCATGATAGCCACGTGATCAGTGCATGATCAGTCACCTGATGGGTGTATGATCATTCACGTGACCTGTACATGGTAGCTACATGATCATTGCATGATCAGCCAAGTGAGTAGTTCATGATAGCCACGTGATCACTGCATGATCAGTCACGTGATCAGTGCATGATCAGTCATGTGACCAGTACATGGTAGCTGCGTGATCATGGCATGATCAGCCACGTGAGCAGTGCATGATAGCCACGTGATCAGTGCATGATCAGGCACGAGATCAGTGCATGATCAGTCACGTGATCAGTGCATGATCAGCCACGTGATCAGTGCATGACCAGGCACGTGATCAGTGTATGTCCAGCCAAGTGATCAGTGCATGATAGCCACGTGATCAGTGCATGATCAGTCACGTGATCAGTGCATGATCAGTTATGTGATCTGTGTATGATCAGCCACGTGATCAGTGCATGATCACCCACATGATCAGTGCATGATCAATTACGCGATCAGTGCATGATCAGTCACGTGACCAGTACATGGTAGCTATGTAATCATTGCCTGATCAGCCACATGATCAGTGCATGATAGCCACGTGATCAGTGCATGATAGCCACGTGATCAGTGCATTATCAGTCATGTGATATGTGTGTGATCAGCCACGTGATCAGTGCATGATATCCACGTGATCAGTGCATGACAGCCACGTGATCAGTGCATGAGAGCCACGTGATCAGTGCATGATCAGTCACGCGATACATGTGTGATCAGCCAAGTGATCAGTGCATGATGAGCCACGTGATCAGTGCAGGATCACTTACGTGATCAGTGCATGATCAGTCACGTGACCAGTACATGGTTGCTACGTGATCGTTGCATGATCAGCCACGCGAGCAGAGCATGATAGCCACGTGGTCAGTGCATGATCAGTCACGCGATCAGTACATGATCAGTCACGTGAACAGTGCATGATCATTTCGTGATCTTTGCATGATCAGTCACGCTACCAGTATATGGTTGCTACGTGATCATTCCATGATGAGCCACGTGAGCAGTGCATGATAGCCACGTGATGTGTGCATGAGTTACGTGAGCAGAGTATGATCAGCCACGTGATCAGTGCATGAGTGCCACGTGATCAGTGCATGATATGTCACGTGACAGGTGTGTGATCAGCCACGTGAACAGTGCATGTTCAGCCACGTGATCAGTGCATGATAGCCACGTGATCAGTGCATGATCAGTTACGTGAGCAGTGTGTGATCAGCCACGCGATCAGTGCATGGTCAGACACGTGAACAGTGTATGATCAGCCACGTGATCAGTGCATGATATCCAAGTGATCAGTGCATGATCATCACGTGGTCAGTGTATGATCAGCCACGTGAACAGTGCATGCTCAGTCACGTGATCTGGGCCTGCTGAGCTGCGTGATTACTGTCTGCTCATCTGCTTGACAATTGCCAGCTGAGCTGCACGATTCCTGCCTGTCATCTGCTTGATAATTGCCAGCTGTGCTGCGTAATTCCTGTCTGCTCAGCTGCTTGATTATTGCCAGCTGAGCAGCATGATTCCTCACACCTGAGTTCCATGATTATTGCCTGCTGACTGTTTGATTCGTGCCTACTCAGCTCTTTGTTTATTGCCTCCAGAGGCACATGATCAGTGTATGATAGTAAACATGATCAGCGCATGATCAGTCACATGATCAGCGCCATTAAGTCACGTGATCACTACATGATAGTCATGTGATCAGTCCATGCTCAGTCACGGTATCAGTGCATGATCAGCCACGTGATCAGTGCATGATCTGTCACAAGATTAGTGTATGATCATCCACGTGATCAGTGCACGGGCAGTCATGTGATCAGTGCATGATATAGACGTGAACAGTGCATGATCAGTCTCGTGATCAGTGCATGATAGCCACGTGATCAGTGCATGATCAGTCACCTGATGGGTGTCTGATCATTCACGTGACCTGTATATGGTAGCTACATGATCATTGCATGATCAGCCACGTGAGTAGTCATGATAGCCACGTGATCAGTGCATGATCAGTCACGTGATCAGTGCATGATCAGTCATGTGACCAGTATATGGTAGGTGCGTGATCATGGCATGATCAGCCACGTGAGCAGTGCATGATAGCCACGTGATCAGTGCATGATCAGACACGTGATCAGTGCATGATCAGTCACGTGATCAGTGCATGATCAGCCACGTGATCAGTGCATGACCAGGCACGTGATCAGTGTATGTCAGCCACGTGATCAGTGCATGATAGCCACGTGATCAGTGCATGATCAGTCACGTGATCAGTGCATGATCAGCCACGTGATCAGTGCATGATCAACACGTGAACAGTGTATGATCAGCCACGTGAACAGTGCATGCTCAGTCACGTGATCTGGGCCTGCTGAGCTGCGTGATTACTGTCTCCTCATCAGCTTGACAATTGCCAGCTGAGCTGCACGATTCCTGCCTGTCATCTGCTTGACAATTGCCAGCTGTGCTGCGTAATTCCTGCCTGCTCAGCTGCTTGATTATTGCCAGCTGAGCAGCATGATTCCTCACAGCTGAGTTCCATGATTATTGCCTGCTGACTGTTTGATTCGTGCCTACTCAGCTCTTTGTTTATTGCCTCCAGAGGCACATGATCAGTGTATGATAGCAAACATGATCAGCGCATGATCAGTCACATGATCAGTGCCATTAAGTCACGTGATCACTACATGATAGTCATGTGATCAGTCCATGCTCAGTCACGGTATCAGTGCATGATCAGCCACGTGATCAGTGCATGATCTGTCACATGATTAGTGTATGATCATCCACGTGATCAGTGCATGATAGTCATGTGATCAGTGCATGATATAGACGTGATCAGTGCATGATCAGTCACGTGATCAGTGCATGATAGCCACGTGATCAGTGCATGATCAGTCACCTGATCAGTGTATGATCATTCACGTGACCTGTACATGGTAGCTACATGATCATTGCATGATCAGCCACGTGAGTAGTTCATGATACGTGATCAGTGCATGATCAGTCACGTGATCAGTGCATGATCAGTCATGTGACCAGTACATGGTAGCTGCGTGATCATGGCATGATCAGCCACGTGAGCAGTGCATGATAGCCACGTGATCAGTGCATGATCAGACACGTGATCAGTGCATGATCAGTCACGTGATCAGTGCATGATCAGCCACGTGATCAGTGCATGACCAGGCACGTGATCAGTGTATGATCAGCCAAGTGATCAGTGCATGATAGCCACGTGATCAGTGCATGATCAGTCACGTGATCAGTGCATGATCAGTCATGTGATCAGTGCATGATCAGCCACGTGATCAGTGCATGATCAGCCACATGATCAGTGCATGATCAATTACGTGATCAGTGCATGATCAGTCACGTGATCAGTACATGGTAGCACGTGATCATTGCATGATCAGCCACGTGATCAGTGCATGATAGCCACGTGATCAGTGCATGATAGCCACGTGATCAGTGCATGATCAGTCACGTGATACGTGTGTGATCAGCCACGTGATCAGTGCATGATATCCACGTGATCAGTGCATGATCAGCCACGTGATCAGTGCATGAGAGCCACGTGATCAGTGCATGATCAGTCACGTGATACATGTGTGATCAGCCACGTGATCAGTGCATGATAGCCACGTGATCAGTGCATGATCAGTTCGTGATCAGTGCATGATCAGTCACGTGATCAGTACATGATCAGTCACGTGATCAGTGCATGATCAGCCACGTGATCAGTGCATGATCAGTCACGTGACAGTATATGGTTGCTACGTGATCATTGCATGATCAGCCACGTGATCAGTGCATGATAGCCACGTGATCAGTGCATGAGTCACGTGATCAGTGTATGATCAGCCACGTGATCAGTGCATGATGCCACGTGATCAGTGCATGATAGTCACGTGATCAGTGCATGATCAGCCACGTGATCAGTGCATGATCAGCCACGTGATCAGTGCATGATAGCCACGTGATCAGTGCATGATCAGTCACGTGATCAGTGTATGATCAGCCACGTGATCAGTGCATGAGTGCCACGTGATCAGTGCATGATAGTCACGTGATCAGTGCATGATCAGCCACGTGATCAGTGCATGATCAGCCACGTGATCAGTGCATGATCAGTCACGTGAGCAGTGTATGATCAGCCACGTGATCAGTGCATGAGTGCCACGTGATCAGTGCATGATATGTCACGTGACAGTGCATGATCAGCCACGTGATCAGTGCATGATCAGCCACGTGATCAGTGCATGATAGCCACGTGATCAGTGCATGATCAGTTACGTGATCAGTGCATGATCAGCCACGTGATCAGTGCATGATCAGTCACGTGATCAGTGTATGATCAGCCACGTGAACAGTGCATGCTCAGTCACGTGATCTGGGCCTGCTGAGCTGCGTGATTACTGTCTGCTCATCTGCTTGACAATTGCCAGCTGAGCTGCACGATTCCTGCCTGTCATCTGCTTGACAATTGCCAGCTGTGCTGCGTAATTCCTGCCTGCTCAGCTGCTTGATTATTGCCAGCTGAGCAGCATGATTCCTCACAGCTGAGTTCCATGATTATTGCCTGCTGACTGTTTGATTCGTGCCTACTCAGCTCTTTGTTTATTGCCTCCAGAGGCACATGATCAGTGTATGATAGCAAACATGATCAGTGCATGATCAGTCACATGATCAGCGCCATTAAGTCACGTGATCACTACATGATAGTCATGTGATCAGTCCATGCTCAGTCACGTATCAGTGCATGATCAGCCACGTGATCAGTGCATGATAGCCACATGATCAGTGCATGATCAGTCACGTGATCAGTGCATGATCAGTCACGTGATCAGTGCATGATCAGCCACGTGATCAGTGCATGATCAGTCACGTGATCAGTGCATGATCAGCCACGTGATCAGTGCATGATCAGCCACGTGATCAGTGCATGATAGCCACGTGATCAGTGCATGATCAGTCACGTGATCAGTGCATGATCAGCCACGTGATCAGTGCATGATCAGCCACGTGATCAGTGCATGATCAGTCACGTGATCAGTGCATGATCAGTCACGTGACCAGTACATGGTAGCTACGTGATCAGTGCATGATCAGCCACGTGATCAGTGCATGATAGCCACGTGATCAGTGCATGATCAGCCACGTGATCAGTGCATGATCAGTCATGTGATCAGTGTGTGATCAGCCACGTGATCAGTGCATGATAGCCACGTGATCAGTGCATGATCAGCCACGTGATCAGTGCATGATAGCCACGTGATCAGTGCATGATCAGTCACGTGATCATGTGTGATCAGCCACGTGATCAGTGCATGATCAGCCACGTGATCAGTGCATGATCAATTACGTGATCAGTGCATGATCAGTCACGTGACCAGTACATGGTTGCTACGTGATCGTGCATGATCAGCCACGTGATCAGTGCATGATAGCCACGTGATCAGTGCATGATCAGTCACGTGATCAGTGCATGATCAGTCACGTGATCAGTGCATGATCATTTACGTGATCAGTGCATGATCAGTCACGTGACCAGTATATGGTTGCTACGTGATCATTGCATGACGAGCCACGTGATCAGTGCATGATAGCCACGTGATGTGTGCATGAGTCACGTGAGCAGAGTATGATCAGCCACGTGATCAGTGCATGAGTGCCACGTGATCAGTGCATGATAGTCACGTGACAGTGCATGATCAGCCACGTGATCAGTGCATGATCAGCCACGTGATCAGTGCATGATAGCCACGTGATCAGTGCATGATCAGTCACGTGATCAGTGCATGATCAGCCACGTGATCAGTGCATGATCAGACACGTGATCAGTATGATCAGCCACGTGATCAGTGCATGATAGCCACGTGATCAGTGCATGATAGCCACGTGATCAGTGCATGATCAGTCACGTGATACAGTGCATGATCAGCCACGTGATCAGTGCATGATCAGTCACGTGATCAGTGCATGATCAGTCCACGTGATCAGTGCATGATCAGCCACGTGATCAGTGCATGATCAGACACGTGAACAGTGCATGATCAGCCACGTGATCAGTGCATGATATCCAAGTGATCAGTGCATGATCATCACGTGATCAGTGTATGATCAGCCACGTGAACAGTGCATGCTCAGTCACGTGATCTGGGCCTGCTGAGCTGCGTGATTACTGTCTGCTCATCTGCTTGACAATTGCCAGCTGAGCTGCACGATTCCTGCCTGTCATCTGCTTGACAATTGCCAGCTGTGCTGCGTAATTCCTGCCTGCTCAGCTGCTTGATTATTGCCAGCTGAGCAGCATGATTCCTCACACCTGAGTTCCATGATTATTGCCTGCTGACTGTTTGATTCGTGCCTACTCAGCTCTTTGTTTATTGCCTCCAGAGGCACATGATCAGTGTATGATAGCAAACATGATCAGCGCATGATCAGTCACATGATCAGCGCCATTAAGTCACGTGATCACTACATGATAGTCATGTGATCAGTCCATGCTCAGTCACGGTATCAGTGCATGATCAGCCACGTGATCAGTGCATGATCAGCCACGTGATCAGTGCATGATCAGCCACGTGATCAGTGCATGATCAGCCACGTGATCAGTGCATGACAGCCACGTGATCAGTGCATGATCAGTCACGTGATCAGTGCATGATCAGTCACGTGATCAGTGCATGATCAGCCACGTGATCAGTGCATGATAGCCACGTGATCAGTGCATGATCAGTCACGTGATCAGTGCATGATCAGTCACGTGATCAGTGCATGATCAGCCACGTGATCAGTGCATGATAGCCACGTGATCAGTGCATGATCAGCCACGTGATCAGTGCATGATAGCCACGTGATCAGTGCATGATCAGTCACGTGATCAGTGCATGATCAGTCACGTGATCAGTGCATGATCAGTCACGTGATCAGTGCATGATCAATTACGTGATCAGTGCATGATCAGTCACGTGATCAGTACATGATAGCACGTGATCAGTGCATGATCAGCCACGTGATCAGTGCATGATAGCCACGTGATCAGTGCATGATCAGTCACGTGATCAGTGCATGATCAGTCACGTGATCAGTGCATGATCAGCCACGTGATCAGTGCATGATCAGCCACGTGATCAGTGCATGATCAGCCACGTGATCAGTGCATGATAGCCACGTGATCAGTGCATGATCAGTCACGTGATCAGTGCATGATCAGTCACGTGATCAGTGCATGATCAGCCACGTGATCAGTGCATGATCAGCCACGTGATCAGTGCATGATCAGTCACGTGATCAGTGCATGATCAGTCACGTGACCAGTGCATGATAGCTACGTGATCAGTGCATGATCAGCCACGTGATCAGTGCATGATAGCCACGTGATCAGTGCATGATCAGTCACGTGATCAGTGCATGATCAGTCACGTGATCAGTGCATGGTAGCTACGTGATCATGCATGATCAGCCACGTGATCAGTGCATGATAGCCACGTGATCAGTGCATGATCAGTCACGTGATCAGTGCATGATCAGTCACGTGATCAGTGCATGATCAGCCACGTGATCAGTGCATGATCAGCCACGTGATCAGTGCATGTCAGCCACGTGATCAGTGCATGATCAGCCACGTGATCAGTGCATGATCAGTCACGTGATCAGTGCATGAAGCCACGTGATCAGTGCATGATCAGCCACGTGATCAGTGCATGATAGCCACGTGATCAGTGCATGATCAGCACGTGATCAGTGTATGATCAGCCACGTGAACAGTGCATGCTCAGTCACGTGATCAGGGCCTGCTGAGCTGCGTGATTACTGTCTGCTCATCTGCTTGACAATTGCCAGCTGAGCTGCACGATTCCTGCCTGTCATCTGCTTGACAATTGCCAGCTGTGCTGCGTAATTCCTGCCTGCTCAGCTGCTTGATTATTGCCAGCTGAGCAGCATGATTCCTCACAGCTGAGTTCCATGATTATTGCCTGCTGACTGATTCGTGCCTACTCAGCTCTTTGTTCATTGCCTCCAGAGGCACATGATCAGTGTATGATAGCAAACATGATCAGTGCATGATCAGTCACATGATCAGCGCCATTAAGTCACGTGATCACTACATGATAGTCATGTGATCAGTCCATGCTCAGTCACGGTATCAGTGCATGATCAGCCACGTGATCAGTGCATGATAGCACGTGATCAGTGCATGATCAGCCACGTGATCAGTGCATGATCAGCCACGTGATCAGTGCATGATGCCACGTGATCAGTGCATGATCAGTCACGTGATCAGTGCATGATCAGTCACGTGATCAGTGCATGATCAGCCACGTGATCAGTGCATGATAGCCACGTGATCAGTGCATGATCAGTCACGTGATCAGTGCATGATCAGTCACGTGACCAGTACATGGTAGCTACGTGATCATTGCATGATCAGCCACGTGATCAGTGCATGATAGCCACGTGATCAGTGCATGATCAGTCACGTGATCAGTGCATGATCAGTCATGTGATCAGTGCATGATCAGGCACGTGATCAGTGCATGATCAGCCACGTGATCAGTGCATGATAGCCACGTGATCAGTGCATGATCAGTCACGTGATCAGTGATCAGTCACGTGATCAGTGCATGATCAGCCACGTGATCAGTGCATGATCAGCCACGTGATCAGTGCATGATCAGTCACGTGATCAGTGCATGATAGCTACGTGATCAGTGCATGATCAGCCACGTGATCAGTGCATGATCAGCCACGTGATCAGTGCATGATAGCCACGTGATCAGTGCATGATCAGCCACGTGATCAGTGCATGATCAGCCACGTGATCAGTGCATGATCAGCCACGTGATCAGTGCATGATCAGTTACGTGAGCAGTGTATGATCAGCCACGTGATCAGTGCATGGTCAGACACGTGAACAGTGTATGATCAGCCACGTGATCAGTGCATGATATCCAAGTGATCAGTGCATGATCAATCACGTGATCAGTGTATGATCAGCCACGTGAACAGTGCATGCTCAGTCACGTGATCAGGGCCTGCTGAGCTGCGTGATTACTGTCTGCTCATCTGCTTGACAATTGCCAGCTGAGCTGCATGATTCCTGCCTGTCATCTGCTTGACAATTGCCAGCTGTGCTGCGTAATTCCTGCCTGCTCAGCTGCTTGATTATTGCCAGCTGAGCAGCATGATTCCTCACACCTGAGTTCCATGATTATTGCCTGCTGACTGTTTGATTCGTGCCTACTCAGCTCTTTGTTTATTGCCTCCAGAGGCACATGATCAGTGTATGATAGCAAACATGATCAGCGCATGATCAGTCACATGATCAGCGCCATTAAGTCACGTGATCACTACATGATAGTCATGTGATCAGTCCATGCTCAGTCACGGTATCAGTGCATGATCAGCCACGTGATCAGTGCATGATAGCCACGTGATCAGTGCATGATCAGCCACGTGATCAGTGCATGATCAGCCACGTGATCAGTGCATGATAGCCACGTGATCAGTGCATGATCAGTCACGTGATCAGTGCATGATCAGTCACGTGATCAGTGCATGATCAGCCACGTGATCAGTGCATGATAGCCACGTGATCAGTGCATGATCAGTCACGTGATCAGTGCATGATCAGTCACGTGACCAGTACATGGTAGCTACGTGATCATTGCATGATCAGCCACGGGAGTAGTGCATGATAGCCACGTGATCAGTGCATGATCAGTCACGTGATCAGTGCATGATCAGTCATGTGATCAGTGCATGATCAGGCACGTGATCAGTGCATGATCAGCCACGTGATCAGTGCATGATAGCCACGTGATCAGTGCATGATCAGTCACGTGATCAGTGCATGATCAGTCACGTGATCAGTGCATGATCAGCCACGTGATCAGTGCATGATCAATTACGTGATCAGTGCATGATCAGTCACGTGACCAGTACATGGTAGCTACGTGATCAGTGCATGATCAGCCACGTGATCAGTGCATGATAGCCACGTGATCAGTGCATGATCAGTCACGTGATCAGTGCATGATCAGCCACGTGATCAGTGCATGATCAGTTACGTGATCAGTGCATGATCAGTCACGTGACCAGTACATGGTAGCTACGTGATCAGTGCATGATCAGCCACGTGATCAGTGCATGATAGCCACGTGATCAGTGCATGATCATTCACGTGATCAGTGCATGATCAGTCACGTGATCAGTGCATGATCAGCCACGTGATCAGTGCATGATCAGTCACGTGATCAGTGCATGATCAGCCACGTGATCAGTGCATGATCAGCCACGTGATCAGTGCATGATAGCCACGTGATCAGTGCATGATCAGTTACGTGAGCAGTGTATGATCAGCCACGTGATCAGTGCATGGTCAGACACGTGAACAGTGTATGATCAGCCACGTGATCAGTGCATGATATCACGTGATCAGTGCATGATCATCACGTGATCAGTGTATGATCAGCCACGTGAACAGTGCATGCTCAGTCACGTGATCTGGGCCTGCTGAGCTGCGTGATTACTGTCTGCTCATCTGCTTGACAATTGCCAGCTGAGCTGCACGATTCCTGCCTGTCATCTGCTTGACAATTGCCAGCTGTGCTGCGTAATTCCTGCCTGCTCAGCTGCTTGATTATTGCCAGCTGAGCAGCATGATTCCTCACACCTGAGTTCCATGATTATTGCCTGCTGACTGTTTGATTCGTGCCTACTCAGCTCTTTGTTTATTGCCTCCAGAGGCACATGATCAGTGTATGCTAGCAAACATGATCAGTGCATGATCAGTCACATGATCAGCGCCATTAAGTCACGTGATCACTACATGATAGTCATGTGATAAGTCCATGCTCAGTCACGGTATCAGTGCATGATCAGCCACGTGATCAGTGCATGATCAGCAAGGTGATCAGTTCATGATAGCCACGTGATCAGTGCATGATCAGTCACGTGATCAGTGCATGATCAGGCAGGTGATCAGTGCATGATCAGCCACGTGATCAGTGCATGATCAGTCACCTGATGGGTGTATGATCAGTCACGTGACCAGTACATGGTAGCTACATGATCATTGCATGATCAGCCACGTGAGTAGTGCATGATAGCCACGTGATCAGTGCATGATCAGTCACGTGATCAGTGCATGATCAGTCACGTGATCAGTGCATGATCAGCCACGTGATCAGTGCATGATAGCCACGTGATCAGTGCATGATCAGTCACGTGATCAGTGCATGATCAGTCACGTGATCAGTGCATGATCAGCCACGTGATCAGTGCATGATCAGCCACGTGATCAGTGCATGATAGCCACGTGATCAGTGCATGATCAGTCACGTGATCAGTGCATGATCAGTCCACGTGATCAGTGCATGATCAGTTACGTGATCAGTGCATGATCAGTCACGTGACAGTGCATGATAGCTACGTGATCAGTGCATGATCAGCCACGTGATCAGTGCATGATAGCCACGTGATCAGTGCATGATCAGTCACGTGATCAGTGCATGATCAGCCACGTGATCAGTGCATGATCAGTTACGTGATCAGTGCATGATCAGTCACGTGATCAGTGCATGATCAGTCACGTGATCAGTGCATGATCAGCCACGTGATCAGTGCATGATCAGCCACGTGATCAGTGCATGATCAGCCACGTGATCAGTGCATGATCAGCCACGTGATCAGTGCATGATCAGTTACGTGAGCAGTGTATGATCAGCCACGTGATCAGTGCATGGTCAGACACGTGAACAGTGTATGATCAGCCACGTGATCAGTGCATGATATCCAAGTGATCAGTGCATGATCATCACGTGATCAGTGTATGATCAGCCACGTGAACAGTGCATGCTCAGTCACGTGATCTGGGCCTGCTGAGCTGCGTGATTACTGTCTGCTCATCTGCTTGACAATTGCCAGCTGAGCTGCACGATTCCTGCCTGTCATCTGCTTGACAATTGCCAGCTGTGCTGGGTAATTCCTGCCTGCTCAGCTGCTTGATTATTGCCAGCTGAGCAGCATGATTCCTCACACCTGAGTTCCATGATTATTGCCTGCTGACTGTTTGATTCGTGCCTACTCAGCTCTTTGTTTATTGCCTCCAGAGGCACATGATCAGTGTATGATAGCAAACATGATCAGCGCATGATCAGTCACATGATCAGCGCCATTAAGTCACGTGATCACTACATGATAGTCATGTGATCAGTCCATGCTCAGTCACGGTATCAGTGCATGATCAGCCACGTGATCAGTGCATGATCTGTCACAAGATAAGTGTATGATCATCCACGTGATCAGTGCATGGGCAGTCATGTGATCAGTGCATGATATAGACGTGATCAGTGCATGATCAGTCTCGTGATCAGTGCATGATAGCCACGTGATCAGTGCATGATCAGTCACGTGATCATGTGTGATCAGCCACGTGATCAGTGCATGATCAGCCACGTGATCAGTGCATGATCAATTACGTGATCAGTGCATGATCAGTCACGTGATCAGTGCATGGTAGCTACGTGATCATTGCATGATCAGCCACGTGATCAGTGCATGATAGCCACGTGATCAGTGCATGATAGCCACGTGATCAGTGCATGATCAGTCATGTGATACGTGTGTGATCAGCCACGTGATCAGTGCATGATATCCACGTGATCAGTGCATGACAGCCACGTGATCAGTGCATGAGAGCCACGTGATCAGTGCATGATCAGTCACGTGATACATGTGTGATCAGCCACGTGATCAGTGCATGATGAGCCACGTGATCAGTGCAGGATCAATTACGTGATCAGTGCATGATCAGTCACGTGACCAGTACATGGTTGCTACGTGATCGTTGCATGATCAGCCACGTGAGCAGAGCATGATAGCCACGTGATCAGTGCATGATCAGTCACGTGATCAGTACATGATCAGTCACGTGAACAGTGCATGATCATTTACGTGATCTGTGCATGATCAGTCACGTGACCAGTATATGGTTGCTACGTGATCATTCCATGACGAGCCACGTGAGCAGTGCATGATAGCCACGTGATGTGTGCATGAGTTACGTGAGCAGAGTATGATCAGCCACGTGATCAGTGCATGAGTGCCACGTGATCAGTGCATGATATGTCACGTGACAGGTGTGTGATCAGCCACGTGAACAGTGCATGTTCAGCCACGTGATCAGTGCATGATAGCCACGTGATCAGTGCATGATCAGTTACGTGAGCAGTGTATGATCAGCCACGTGATCAGTGCATGGTCAGACACGTGAACAGTGTATGATCAGCCACGTGATCAGTGCATGATATCCAAGTGATCAGTGCATGATCATCACGTGATCAGTGTATGATCAGCCACGTGAACAGTGCATGCTCAGTCACGTGATCTGGGCCTGCTGAGCTGCGTGATTACTGTCTGCTCATCTGCTTGACAATTGCCAGCTGAGCTGCACGATTCCTGCCTGTCATCTGCTTGACAATTGCCAGCTGTGCTGGGTAATTCCTGCCTGTTCAGCTGCTTGATTATTGCCAGCTGAGCAGCATGATTCCTCACACCTGAGTTCCATGATTATTGCCTGCTGACTGTTTGATTCGTGCCTACTCAGCTCTTTGTTTATTGCCTCCAGAGGCACATGATCAGTGTATGATAGCAAACATGATCAGCGCATGATCAGTCACATGATCAGCGCCATTAAGTCACGTGATCACTACATGATAGTCATGTGATCAGTCCATGCTCAGTCACGGTATCAGTGCATGATCAGCCACGTGATCAGTGCATGATCTGTCACAAGATTAGTGTATGATCATCCACGTGATCAGTGCATGGGCAGTCATGTGATCAGTGCATGATATAGACGTGAACAGTGCATGATCAGTCGTGATCAGTGCATGATAGCCACGTGATCAGTGCATGATCAGTCACGTGATCATGTGTGATCAGCCACGTGATCAGTGCATGATCAGCCACGTGATCAGTGCATGATCAGCCACGTGATCAGTGCATGATCAGTCACGTGACCAGTACATGGTAGCTACGTGATCATTGCATGATCAGCCACGTGATCAGTGCATGATAGCCACGTGATCAGTGCATGATAGCCACGTGATCAGTGCATGATCAGTCACGTGATACGTGTGTGATCAGCCACGTGATCAGTGCATGATATCCACGTGATCAGTGCATGACAGCCACGTGATCAGTGCATGATAGCCACGTGATCAGTGCATGATCAGTCACGTGATCATGTGTGATCAGCCACGTGATCAGTGCATGATCAGCCACGTGATCAGTGCATGATCAATTACGTGATCAGTGCATGATCAGTCACGTGACCAGTACATGGTAGCTACGTGATCATTGCATGATCAGCCACGTGATCAGTGCATGATAGCCACGTGATCAGTGCATGATCAGTCACGTGATCAGTGCATGATCAGTCACGTGATCAGTGCATGATCATTTACGTGATCAGTGCATGATCAGTCACGTGACCAGTACATATGATAGCCACGTGATCAGTGCATGACAGCACGTGATCAGTGCATGATCAGCCACGTGATCAGTGCATGTGCCACGTGATCAGTGTGATCAGTGCATGATCAGCCACGTGATCAGTGCATGATCAGCCACGTGATCAGTGCATGATAGCCACGTGATCAGTGCATGATCAGTTACGTGATCAGTGCATGATCAGCCACGTGATCAGTGCATGAGTGCCACGTGATCAGTGCATGATAGTCACGTGATCAGTGTGTTCAGCCACGTGATCAGTGCATGATCAGCCACGTGATCAGTGCATGATCAGTTACGTGAGCAGTGTATGATCAGCCACGTGATCAGTGCATGAGTGCCACGTGATCAGTGCATGATATGTCACGTGACAGTGTGTGATCAGCCACGTGAACAGTGCATGATCAGCCACGTGATCAGTGCATGATAGCCACGTGATCAGTGCATGATCAGTTACGTGATCAGTGCATGATCAGCCACGTGATCAGTGCATGATCAGACACGTGATCAGTGTATGATCAGCCACGTGAACAGTGCATGCTCAGTCACGTGATCTGGGCCTGCTGAGCTGCGTGATTACTGTCTGCTCATCGGCTTGACAATTGCCAGCTGAGCTGCACGATTCCTGCCTGTCATCTGCTTGACAATTGCCAGCTGTGCTGCGTAATTCCTGCCTGCTCAGCTGCTTGATTATTGCCAGCTGAGCAGCATGATTCCTCACACCTGAGTTCCATGATTATTGCCTGCTGACTGTTTGATTCGTGCCTACTCAGCTCTTTGTTTATTGCCTCCAGAGGCACATGATCAGTGTATGATAGCAAACATGATCAGCGCATGATCAGTCACATGATCAGCGCCATTAAGTCACGTGATCACTACATGATAGTCATGTGATCAGTCCATGCTCAGTCACGGTATCAGTGCATGATCAGCCACGTGATCAGTGCATGATCTGTCACAAGATTAGTGTATGATCATCCACGTGATCAGTGCACGGGCAGTCATGTGATCAGTGCATGATATAGACGTGATCAGTGCATGATCAGTCTCGTGATCAGTGCATGATAGCCACGTGATCAGTGCATGATCAGTCACCTGATGGGTGTATGATCATTCACGTGACCTGTACATGGTAGCTACATGATCATTGCATGATCAGCCACGTGAGTAGTGCATGATAGCCACGTGATCACTGCATGATCAGTCACGTGATCAGTGCATGATCAGTCATGTGACCAGTACATGGTAGCTGCGTGATCATGGCATGATCAGCCACGTGAGCAGTGCATGATAGCCACGTGATCAGTGCATGATCAGTCACGTGATCAGTGCATGATCAGTCACGTGATCAGTGCATGATCAGCCACGTGATCAGTGCATGACCAGGCACGTGATCAGTGTATGTCCAGCCAAGTGATCAGTGCATGATAGCCACGTGATCAGTGCATGATCAGTCACGTGATCAGTGCATGATCAGTTATGTGATCAGTGTATGATCAGCCACGTGATCAGTGCATGATCAGCCACATGATCAGTGCATGATCAATTACGTGATCAGTGCATGATCAGTCACGTGACCAGTACATGGTAGCTACGTGATCATTGCATGATCAGCCACGTGATCAGTGCATGATAGCCACGTGATCAGTGCATGATCAGTCATGTGATACGTGTGTGATCAGCCACGTGATCAGTGCATGATATCCACGTGATCAGTGCATGACAGCCACGTGATCAGTGCATGAGAGCCACGTGATCAGTGCATGATCAGTCACGTGATACATGTGTGATCAGCCACGTGATCAGTGCATGATGAGCCACGTGATCAGTGCAGGATCAATTACGTGATCAGTGCATGATCAGTCACGTGACCAGTACATGGTTGCTACGTGATCGTTGCATGATCAGCCACGTGAGCAGAGCATGATAGCCACGTGGTCAGTGCATGATCAGTCACGTGATCAGTACATGATCAGTCACGTGAACAGTGCATGATCATTTACGTGATCTTTGCATGATCAGTCACGTTACCAGTATATGGTTGCTACGTGATCATTCCATGACGAGCCACGTGAGCAGTGCATGATAGCCACGTGATGTGTGCATGAGTTACGTGAGCAGAGTATGATCAGCCACGTGATCAGTGCATGAGTGCCACGTGATCAGTGCATGATATGTCACGTGACAGGTGTGTGATCAGCCACGTGAACAGTGCATGTTCAGCCACGTGATCAGTGCATGATAGCCACGTGATCAGTGCATGATCAGTTACGTGAGCAGTGTATGATCAGCCACGTGATCAGTGCATGGTCAGACACGTGAACAGTGTATGATCAGCCACGTGATCAGTGCATGATATCCAAGTGATCAGTGCATGATCATCACGTGATCAGTGTATGATCAGCCACGTGAACAGTGCATGCTCAGTCACGTGATCTGGGCCTGCTGAGCTGCGTGATTACTGTCTGCTCATCTGCTTGACAATTGCCAGCTGAGCTGCACGATTCCTGCCTGTCATCTGCTTGACAATTGCCAGCTGTGCTGCGTAATTCCTGCCTGCTCAGCTGCTTGATTATTGCCAGCTGAGCAGCATGATTCCTCACACCTGAGTTCCATGATTATTGCCTGCTGACTGTTTGATTCGTGCCTACTCAGCTCTTTGTTTATTGCCTCCAGAGGCACATGATCAGTGTATGATAGCAAACATGATCAGCGCATGATCAGTCACATGATCAGCGCCATTAAGTCACGTGATCACTACATGATAGTCATGTGATCAGTCCATGCTCAGTCACGGTATCAGTGCATGATCAGCCACGTGATCAGTGCATGATCTGTCACAAGATTAGTGTATGATCATCCACGTGATCAGTGCACGGGCAGTCATGTGATCAGTGCATGATATAGACGTGAACAGTGCATGATCAGTCTCGTGATCAGTGCATGATAGCCACGTGATCAGTGCATGATCAGTCACCTGATGGGTGTATGATCATTCACGTGACCTGTACATGGTAGCTACATGATCATTGCATGATCAGCCACGTGAGTAGTGCATGATAGCCACGTGATCACTGCATGATCAGTCACGTGATCAGTGCATGATCAGTCATGTGACCAGTACATGGTAGGTGCGTGATCATGGCATGATCAGCCACGTGAGCAGTGCATGATAGCCACGTGATCAGTGCATGATCAGACACGTGATCAGTGCATGATCAGTCACGTGATCAGTGCATGATCAGCCACGTGATCAGTGCATGACCAGGCACGTGATCAGTGTATGTCCAGCCAAGTGATCAGTGCATGATAGCCACGTGATCAGTGCATGATCAGTCACGTGATCAGTGCATGATCAGTTATGTGATCAGTGTATGATCAGCCACGTGATCAGTGCATGATCAGCCACATGATCAGTGCATGATCAATTACGTGATCAGTGCATGATCAGTCACGTGACCAGTACATGGTAGCTACGTGATCATTGCATGATCAGCCACGTGATCAGTGCATGATAGCCACGTGATCAGTGCATGATAGCCACGTGATCAGTGCATGATCAGTCATGTGATACGTGTGTGATCAGCCACGTGATCAGTGCATGATATCCACGTGATCAGTGCATGACAGCCACGTGATCAGTGCATGAGAGCCACGTGATCAGTGCATGATCAGTCACGTGATACATGTGTGATCAGCCACGTGATCAGTGCATGATAAGCCACGTGATCAGTGCATGATCAATTACGTGATCAGTGCATGATCAGTCACGTGACCAGTACATGGTTGCTACGTGATCGTTGCATGATCAGCCACGTGATCAGTGCATGATAGCCACGTGATCAGTGCATGATCAGTCACGTGATCAGTGCATGATCAGTCACGTGATCAGTGCATGATCATTTACGTGATCAGTGCATGATCAGTCACGTGACCAGTATATGGTTGCTACGTGATCATTCCATGACAGCCACGTGAGCAGTGCATGATAGCCACGTGATGTGTGCATGAGTTACGTGATCAGTGTATGATCAGCCACGTGATCAGTGCATGAGTGCCACGTGATCAGTGCATGATAGTCACGTGACAGTGCATGATCAGCCACGTGATCAGTGCATGATCAGCCACGTGATCAGTGCATGATAGCCACGTGATCAGTGCATGATCAGTTACGTGAGCAGTGCATGATCAGCCACGTGATCAGTGCATGATCAGACACGTGATCAGTGTATGATCAGCCACGTGATCAGTGCATGATAGCCACGTGATCAGTGCATGATAGCCACGTGATCAGTGCATGATCAGTCACGTGATCAGTGTGTGATCAGCCACGTGATCAGTGCATGATCAGTCACGTGATCAGTGCATGATCAGCCACGTGATCAGTGCATGATCAGTCACGTGATCAGTGCATGATAGAGACGTGAACAGTGCATGATCAGCCACGTGATCAGTGCATGATATCCAAGTGATCAGTGCATGATCATCACGTGATCAGTGTATGATCAGCCACGTGAACAGTGCATGCTCAGTCACGTGATCTGGGCCTGCTGAGCTGCGTGATTACTGTCTGCTCATCTGCTTGACAATTGCCAGCTGAGCTGCACGATTCCTGCCTGTCATCTGCTTGACAATTGCCAGCTGTGCTGCGTAATTCCTGCCTGCTCAGCTGCTTGATTATTGCCAGCTGAGCAGCATGATTCCTCACACCTGAGTTCCATGATTATTGCCTGCTGACTGTTTGATTCGTGCCTACTCAGCTCTTTGTTTATTGCCTCCAGAGGCACATGATCAGTGTATGATAGCAAACATGATCAGCGCATGATCAGTCACATGATCAGCGCCATTAAGTCACGTGATCACTACATGATAGTCATGTGATCAGTCCATGCTCAGTCACGGTATCAGTGCATGATCAGCCACGTGATCAGTGCATGATCTGTCACATGATTAGTGTATGATCATCCACGTGATCAGTGCATGGGCAGTCATGTGATCAGTGCATGATATAGACGTGATCAGTGCATGATCAGTCTCGTGATCAGTGCATGATAGCCACGTGATCAGTGCATGATCAGTCACCTGATGGGTGTATGATCATTCACGTGACCTGTACATGGTAGCTACATGATCATTGCATGATCAGCCACGTGAGTAGTGCATGATAGCCACGTGATCAGTGCATGATCAGTCACGTGATCAGTGCATGATCAGTCATGTGACCAGTACATGGTAGCTGCGTGATCATGCATGATCAGCCACGTGATCAGTGCATGATAGCCACGTGATCAGTGCATGATCAGCCACGTGATCAGTGCATGATCAGTCATGTGATCAGTGCATGATCAGCCACGTGATCAGTGCATGATCAGCCACGTGATCAGTGCATGACAGCCACGTGATCAGTGCATGATAGCCACGTGATCAGTGCATGATCAGTCACGTGATACATGTGTGATCAGCCACGTGATCAGTGCATGATGAGCCACGTGATCAGTGCAGGATCAATTACGTGATCAGTGCATGATCAGTCACGTGACCAGTACATGGTTGCTACGTGATCGTTGCATGATCAGCCACGTGAGCAGAGCATGATAGCCACGTGATCAGTGCATGATCAGTCACGTGATCAGTACATGATCAGTCACGTGAACAGTGCATGATCATTTACGTGATCAGTGCATGATCAGTCACGTGACCAGTATATGGTTGCTACGTGATCATTCCATGACGAGCCACGTGAGCAGTGCATGATAGCCACGTGATGTGTGCATGAGTTACGTGAGCAGAGTATGATCAGCCACGTGATCAGTGCATGAGTGCCACGTGATCAGTGCATGATATGTCACGTGACAGGTGTGTGATCAGCCACGTGAACAGTGCATGTTCAGCCACGTGATCAGTGCATGATAGCCACGTGATCAGTGCATGATCAGTTACGTGAGCAGTGTATGATCAGCCACGTGATCAGTGCATGGTCAGACACGTGAACAGTGTATGATCAGCCACGTGATCAGTGCATGATATCCAAGTGATCAGTGCATGATCATCACGTGATCAGTGTATGATCAGCCACGTGAACAGTGCATGCTCAGTCACGTGATCTGGGCCTGCTGAGCTGCGTGATTACTGTCTGCTCATCTGCTTGACAATTGCCAGCTGAGCTGCACGATTCCTGCCTGTCATCTGCTTGACAATTGCCAGCTGTGCTGCGTAATTCCTGCCTGCTCAGCTGCTTGATTATTGCCAGCTGAGCAGCATGATTCCTCACACCTGAGTTCCATGATTATTGCCTGCTGACTGTTTGATTCGTGCCTACTCAGCTCTTTGTTTATTGCCTCCAGAGGCACATGATCAGTGTATGATAGCAAACATGATCAGCGCATGATCAGTCACATGATCAGCGCCATTAAGTCACGTGATCACTACATGATAGTCATGTGATCAGTCCATGCTCAGTCACGGTATCAGTGCATGATCAGCCACGTGATCAGTGCATGATCTGTCACAAGATTAGTGTATGATCATCCACGTGATCAGTGCACGGGCAGTCATGTGATCAGTGCATGATATAGACGTGATCAGTGCATGATCAGTCTCGTGATCAGTGCATGATAGCCACGTGATCAGTGCATGATCAGTCACGTGATCATGTGTGATCAGCCACGTGATCAGTGCATGATCAGCCACGTGATCAGTGCATGATCAATTACGTGATCAGTGCATGATCAGTCACGTGACCAGTACATGGTAGCTACGTGATCATTGCATGATCAGCCACGTGATCAGTGCATGATAGCCACGTGATCAGTGCATGATCAGCCACGTGATCAGTGCATGATCAGTCACGTGATAGTGCATGATCAGCCACGTGATCAGTGCATGATATCCACGTGATCAGTGCATGACAGCCACGTGATCAGTGCATGATAGCCACGTGATCAGTGCATGATCAGTCACGTGATCATGTGTGATCAGCCACGTGATCAGTGCATGATCAGCCACGTGATCAGTGCATGATCAATTACGTGATCAGTGCATGATCAGTCACGTGACCAGTACATGGTAGCTACGTGATCATTGCATGATCAGCCACGTGATCAGTGCATGATAGCCACGTGATCAGTGCATGATCAGTCACGTGATCAGTGCATGATCAGTCACGTGATCAGTGCATGATCATTTACGTGATCAGTGCATGATCAGTCACGTGACCAGTGCATGGTAGCCACGTGATCATTGCATGACAGCCACGTGATCAGTGCATGATAGCCACGTGATGTGTGCATGAGTCACGTGATCAGTGTATGATCAGCCACGTGATCAGTGCATGAGTGCCACGTGATCAGTGCATGATAGTCACGTGACAGTGTGTGATCAGCCACGTGATCAGTGCATGATCAGCCACGTGATCAGTGCATGATAGCCACGTGATCAGTGCATGATCAGTTACGTGAGCAGTGTATGATCAGCCACGTGATCAGTGCATGAGTGCCACGTGATCAGTGCATGATAGTCACGTGACAGTGTGTGATCAGCCACGTGATCAGTGCATGATCAGCCACGTGATCAGTGCATGATCAGTCACGTGAGCAGTGTATGATCAGCCACGTGATCAGTGCATGAGTGCCACGTGATCAGTGCATGATATGTCACGTGACAGTGTGTGATCAGCCACGTGATCAGTGCATGATCAGCCACGTGATCAGTGCATGATAGCCACGTGATCAGTGCATGATCAGTTACGTGATCAGTGCATGATCAGCCACGTGATCAGTGCATGATCATCACGTGATCAGTGTATGATCAGCCACGTGAACAGTGCATGCTCAGTCACGTGATCTGGGCCTGCTGAGCTGCGTGATTACTGTCTGCTCATCTGCTTGACAATTGCCAGCTGAGCTGCACGATTCCTGCCTGTCATCTGCTTGACAATTGCCAGCTGTGCTGCGTAATTCCTGCCTGCTCAGCTGCTTGATTATTGCCAGCTGAGCAGCATGATTCCTCACACCTGAGTTCCATGATTATTGCCTGCTGACTGTTTGATTCGTGCCTACTCAGCTCTTTGTTTATTGCCTCCAGAGGCACATGATCAGTGTATGATAGCAAACATGATCAGCGCATGATCAGTCACATGATCAGCGCCATTAAGTCACGTGATCACTACATGATAGTCATGTGATCAGTCCATGCTCAGTCACGGTATCAGTGCATGATCAGCCACGTGATCAGTGCATGATCTGTCACAAGATTAGTGTATGATCATCCACGTGATCAGTGCACGGGCAGTCATGTGATCAGTGCATGATATAGACGTGAACAGTGCATGATCAGTCTCGTGATCAGTGCATGATAGCCACGTGATCAGTGCATGATCAGTCACCTGATGGGTGTATGATCATTCACGTGACCTGTACATGGTAGCTACATGATCATTGCATGATCAGCCACGTGAGTAGTTCATGATAGCCACGTGATCTGCATGATCAGTCACGTGATCAGTGCATGATCAGTCATGTGACCAGTACATGGTAGCTGCGTGATCATGGCATGATCAGCCACGTGAGCAGTGCATGATAGCCACGTGATCAGTGCATGATCAGTCACGTGATCAGTGCATGATCAGTCACGTGATCAGTGCATGATCAGCCACGTGATCAGTGCATGACCAGGCACGTGATCAGTGTATGTCCAGCCAAGTGATCAGTGCATGATAGCCACGTGATCAGTGCATGATCAGTCACGTGATCAGTGCATGATCAGTTATGTGATCAGTGTATGATCAGCCACGTGATCAGTGCATGATCAGCCACATGATCAGTGCATGATCAATTACGTGATCAGTGCATGATCAGTCACGTGACCAGTACATGGTAGCTACGTGATCATTGCCTGATCAGCCACGTGATCAGTGCATGATAGCCACGTGATCAGTGCATGATAGCCACGTGATCAGTGCATGATCAGTCATGTGATACGTGTGTGATCAGCCACGTGATCAGTGCATGATATCCACGTGATCAGTGCATGACAGCCACGTGATCAGTGCATGAGAGCCACGTGATCAGTGCATGATCAGTCACGTGATACATGTGTGATCAGCCACGTGATCAGTGCATGATGAGCCACGTGATCAGTGCAGGATCAATTACGTGATCAGTGCATGATCAGTCACGTGACCAGTACATGGTTGCTACGTGATCGTTGCATGATCAGCCACGTGAGCAGAGCATGATAGCCACGTGATCAGTGCATGATCAGTCACGTGATCAGTACATGATCAGTCACGTGAACAGTGCATGATCATTTACGTGATCTTTGCATGATCAGTCACGTGACCAGTATATGGTTGCTACGTGATCATTCCATGACGAGCCACGTGAGCAGTGCATGATAGCCACGTGATGTGTGCATGAGTTACGTGAGCAGAGTATGATCAGCCACGTGATCAGTGCATGAGTGCCACGTGATCAGTGCATGATATGTCACGTGACAGGTGTGTGATCAGCCACGTGAACAGTGCATGTTCAGCCACGTGATCAGTGCATGATAGCCACGTGATCAGTGCATGATCAGTTACGTGAGCAGTGTATGATCAGCCACGTGATCAGTGCATGGTCAGACACGTGAACAGTGTATGATCAGCCACGTGATCAGTGCATGATATCCAAGTGATCAGTGCATGATCATCACGTGATCAGTGTATGATCAGCCACGTGAACAGTGCATGCTCAGTCACGTGATCTGGGCCTGCTGAGCTGCGTGATTACTGTCTGCTCATCTGCTTGACAATTGCCAGCTGAGCTGCACGATTCCTGCCTGTCATCTGCTTGACAATTGCCAGCTGTGCTGCGTAATTCCTGCCTGCTCAGCTGCTTGATTATTGCCAGCTGAGCAGCATGATTCCTCACACCTGAGTTCCATGATTATTGCCTGCTGACTGTTTGATTCGTGCCTACTCAGCTCTTTGTTTATTGCCTCCAGAGGCACATGATCAGTGTATGATAGCAAACATGATCAGCGCATGATCAGTCACATGATCAGCGCCATTAAGTCACGTGATCACTACATGATAGTCATGTGATCAGTCCATGCTCAGTCACGGTATCAGTGCATGATCAGCCACGTGATCAGTGCATGATCTGTCACAAGATTAGTGTATGATCATCCACGTGATCAGTGCATGGGCAGTCATGTGATCAGTGCATGATATAGACGTGAACAGTGCATGATCAGTCTCGTGATCAGTGCATGATAGCCACGTGATCAGTGCATGATCAGTCACCTGATGGGTGTATGATCATTCACGTGACCTGTACATGGTAGCTACATGATCATTGCATGATCAGCCACGTGAGTAGTGCATGATAGCCACGTGATCACTGCATGATCAGTCACGTGATCAGTGCATGATCAGTCATGTGACCAGTACATGGTAGCTGCGTGATCATGGCATGATCAGCCACGTGAGCAGTGCATGATAGCCACGTGATCAGTGCATGATCAGACACGAGATCAGTGCATGATCAGTCACGTGATCAGTGCATGATCAGCCACGTGATCAGTGCATGACCAGGCACGTGATCAGTGTATGTCAGCCAAGTGATCAGTGCATGATAGCCACGTGATCAGTGCATGATCAGTCACGTGATCAGTGCATGATCAGTTATGTGATCAGTGCATGATCAGCCACGTGATCAGTGCATGATCAGCCACATGATCAGTGCATGATCAATTACGTGATCAGTGCATGATCAGTCACGTGACCAGTACATGGTAGCTACGTGTGATTGCATGATCAGCCACGTGATCAGTGCATGATAGCCACGTGATCAGTGCATGATAGCCACGTGATCAGTGCATGATCAGTCATGTGATACGTGTGTGATCAGCCACGTGATCAGTGCATGATATCCACGTGATCAGTGCATGACAGCCACGTGATCAGTGCATGAGAGCCACGTGATCAGTGCATGATCAGTCACGTGATACATGTGTGATCAGCCACGTGATCAGTGCATGATCAGCCACGTGATCAGTGCATGATCAATTACGTGATCAGTGCATGATCAGTCACGTGACCAGTACATGGTTGCTACGTGATCGTTGCATGATCAGCCACGTGAGCAGTGCATGATAGCCACGTGATCAGTGCATGATCAGTCACGTGATCAGTGCATGATCAGTCACGTGAACAGTGCATGATCATTTACGTGATCAGTGCATGATCAGTCACGTACCAGTATATGGTTGCTACGTGATCATTGCATGACAGCCACGTGAGCAGTGCATGATAGCCACGTGATGTGTGCATGAGTTACGTGAGCAGAGCATGATCAGCCACGTGATCAGTGCATGAGTGCCACGTGATCAGTGCATGATATGTCACGTGACAGTGTGATCAGCCACGTGATCAGTGCATGATCAGCCACGTGATCAGTGCATGATAGCCACGTGATCAGTGCATGATCAGTTACGTGAGCAGTGCATGATCAGCCACGTGATCAGTGCATGATCAGTCACGTGATCAGTGTATGATCAGCCACGTGATCAGTGCATGATAGCCACGTGATCAGTGCATGATAGCCACGTGATCAGTGCATGATCAGTCACGTGATACAGTGCATGATCAGCCACGTGATCAGTGCATGATCAGCCACGTGATCAGTGCATGATCAGCCACGTGATCAGTGCATGATCAGCCACGTGATCAGTGCATGATAGACACGTGAACAGTGCATGATCAGCCACGTGATCAGTGCATGATATCCAAGTGATCAGTGCATGATCATCACGTGATCAGTGTATGATCAGCCACGTGAACAGTGCATGCTCAGTCACGTGATCTGGGCCTGCTGAGCTGCGTGATTACTGTCTGCTCATCTGCTTGACAATTGCCAGCTGAGCTGCACGATTCCTGCCTGTCATCTGCTTGACAATTGCCAGCTGTGCTGCGTAATTCCTGCCTGCTCAGCTGCTTGATTATTGCCAGCTGAGCAGCATGATTCCTCACACCTGAGTTCCATGATTATTGCCTGCTGACTGTTTGATTCGTGCCTACTCAGCTCTTTGTTTATTGCCTCCAGAGGCACATGATCAGTGTATGATAGCAAACATGATCAGCGCATGATCAGTCACATGATCAGCGCCATTAAGTCACGTGATCACTACATGATAGTCATGTGATCAGTCCATGCTCAGTCACGGTATCAGTGCATGATCAGCCACGTGATCAGTGCATGATCTGTCACAAGATTAGTGTATGATCATCCACGTGATCAGTGCATGGGCAGTCATGTGATCAGTGCATGATATAGACGTGATCAGTGCATGATCAGTCTCGTGATCAGTGCATGATAGCCACGTGATCAGTGCATGATCAGTCACCTGATGGGTGTATGATCATTCACGTGACCTGTACATGGTAGCTACATGATCATTGCATGATCAGCCACGTGAGTAGTGCATGATAGCCACGTGATCAGTGCATGATCAGTCACGTGATCAGTGCATGATCAGTCATGTGACCAGTACATGGTAGCTGCGTGATGGCATGATCAGCCACGTGCAGTGCATGATAGCCACGTGATCAGTGCATGATCAGTCACGTGATCAGTGCATGATCAGTCACGTGATCAGTGCATGATCAGCCACGTGATCAGTGCATGATCAGCCACGTGATCAGTGCATGACAGCCACGTGATCAGTGCATGATAGCCACGTGATCAGTGCATGATCAGTCACGTGATACATGTGTGATCAGCCACGTGATCAGTGCATGATGAGCCACGTGATCAGTGCATGATCAATTACGTGATCAGTGCATGATCAGTCACGTGACCAGTACATGGTTGCTACGTGATCGTTGCATGATCAGCCACGTGAGCAGTGCATGATAGCCACGTGATCAGTGCATGATCAGTCACGTGATCAGTACATGATCAGTCACGTGAACAGTGCATGATCATTTACGTGATCAGTGCATGATCAGTCACGTGACCAGTATATGGTTGCTACGTGATCATTCCATGACAGCCACGTGAGCAGTGCATGATAGCCACGTGATGTGTGCATGAGTTACGTGAGCAGAGTATGATCAGCCACGTGATCAGTGCATGAGTGCCACGTGATCAGTGCATGATATGTCACGTGACAGGTGTGTGATCAGCCACGTGAACAGTGCATGTTCAGCCACGTGATCAGTGCATGATCAGCCACGTGATCAGTATGATCAGCCACGTGATCAGTGCATGATGCCACGTGATCAGTGCATGATAGTCACGTGACAGTGTATGATCAGCCACGTGATCAGTGCATGATCAGCCACGTGATCAGTGCATGATCAGCCACGTGATCAGTGCATGATCAGCCACGTGATCAGTGCATGATCAGTCACGTGATCAGTGTATGATCAGCCACGTGAACAGTGCATGCTCAGTCACGTGATCTGGGCCTGCTGAGCTGCGTGATTACTGTCTGCTCATCTGCTTGACAATTGCCAGCTGAGCTGCACGATTCCTGCCTGTCATCTGCTTGACAATTGCCAGCTGTGCTGCGTAATTCCTGCCTGCTCAGCTGCTTGATTATTGCCAGCTGAGCAGCATGATTCCTCACAGCTGAGTTCCATGATTATTGCCTGCTGACTGTTTGATTCGTGCCTACTCAGCTCTTTGTTTATTGCCTCCAGAGGCACATGATCAGTGTATGATAGCAAACATGATCAGCGCATGATCAGTCACATGATCAGCGCCATTAAGTCACGTGATCACTACATGATAGTCATGTGATCAGTCCATGCTCAGTCACGGTATCAGTGCATGATCAGCCACGTGATCAGTGCATGATCTGTCACAAGATTAGTGTATGATCATCCACGTGATCAGTGCATGGCAGTCATGTGATCAGTGCATGATATAGACGTGATCAGTGCATGATCAGTCTCGTGATCAGTGCATGATAGCCACGTGATCAGTGCATGATCAGTCACCTGATGGGTGTATGATCATTCACGTGACCTGTACATGGTAGCTACATGATCATTGCATGATCAGCCACGTGAGTAGTGCATGATAGCCACGTGATCACTGCATGATCAGTCACGTGATCAGTGCATGATCAGTCATGTGACCAGTACATGGTAGCTGCGTGATCATGGCATGATCAGCCACGTGAGCAGTGCATGATAGCCACGTGATCAGTGCATGATCAGTCACGTGATCAGTGCATGATCAGTCACGTGATCAGTGCATGATCAGCCACGTGATCAGTGCATGACCAGGCACGTGATCAGTGTATGTCAGCCACGTGATCAGTGCATGATAGCCACGTGATCAGTGCATGATCAGTCACGTGATCAGTGCATGATCAGTTACGTGATCAGTGCATGATCAGCCACGTGATCAGTGCATGATCAGCCACGTGATCAGTGCATGATCAATTACGTGATCAGTGCATGATCAGTCACGTGATCAGTACATGATAGCTACGTGATCATTGCATGATCAGCCACGTGATCAGTGCATGATAGCCACGTGATCAGTGCATGATAGCCACGTGATCAGTGCATGATCAGTCACGTGATACGTGTGTGATCAGCCACGTGATCAGTGCATGATATCCACGTGATCAGTGCATGACAGCCACGTGATCAGTGCATGATAGCCACGTGATCAGTGCATGATCAGTCACGTGATACATGTGTGATCAGCCACGTGATCAGTGCATGATCAGCCACGTGATCAGTGCATGATCAGTTACGTGATCAGTGCATGATCAGCCACGTGATCAGTGCATGATCAGTCACGTGATCAGTGCATGATCAGCCACGTGATCAGTGCATGATAGCCACGTGATCAGTGCATGATCAGCCACGTGATCAGTGCATGATCAGCCACGTGATCAGTGCATGATCAGTCACGTGATTAGTGTATGATCATCCACGTGATCAGTGCATGGGCAGTCATGTGATCAGTGCATGATATCACGTGATCAGTGCATGATCAGTCACGTGATCAGTGCATGATAGCCACGTGATCAGTGCATGATCAGTCACCTGATGGGTGTATGATCATTCACGTGACCAGTACATGGTAGCTACATGATCATTGCATGATCAGCCACGTGATCAGTGCATGATAGCCACGTGATCAGTGCATGATCAGTCACGTGATCAGTGCATGATCAGTCATGTGACCAGTACATGGTAGCTGCGTGATCATGCATGATCAGCCACGTGATCAGTGCATGATAGCCACGTGATCAGTGCATGATCAGACACGTGATCAGTGCATGATCAGTCACGTGATCAGTGCATGATCAGCCACGTGATCAGTGCATGATCAGCCACGTGATCAGTGCATGATCAGTCACGTGATCAGTGCATGATCAGTCACGTGATCAGTGTATGATCAGCCACGTGATCAGTGCATGATCAGCCACGTGATCAGTGCATGATCAATTACGTGATCAGTGCATGATCAGTCACGTGACCAGTACATGGCAGCTACGTGATCATTGCATGATCAGCCACGTGATCAGTGCATGATAGCCACGTGATCAGTGCATGATAGCCACGTGATCAGTGCATGATCAGTCATGTGATACGTGTGTGATCAGCCACGTGATCAGTGCATGATATCCACGTGATCAGTGCATGACAGCCACGTGATCAGTGCATGAGAGCCACGTGATCAGTGCATGATCAGTCACGTGATACATGTGTGATCAGCCACGTGATCAGTGCATGATGAGCCACGTGATCAGTGCAGGATCAATTACGTGATCAGTGCATGATCAGTCACGTGACCAGTACATGGTTGCTACGTGATCGTTGCATGATCAGCCACGTGAGCAGAGCATGATAGCCACGTGATCAGTGCATGATCAGTCACGTGATCAGTACATGATCAGTCACGTGAACAGTGCATGATCATTTACGTGATCTTTGCATGATCAGTCACGTGACCAGTATATGGTTGCTACGTGATCATTCCATGACGAGCCACGTGAGCAGTGCATGATAGCCACGTGATGTGTGCATGAGTTACGTGAGCAGAGTATGATCAGCCACGTGATCAGTGCATGAGTGCCACGTGATCAGTGCATGATATGTCACGTGACAGGTGTGTGATCAGCCACGTGAACAGTGCATGTTCAGCCACGTGATCAGTGCATGATAGCCACGTGATCAGTGCATGATCAGTTACGTGAGCAGTGTATGATCAGCCACGTGATCAGTGAGTGCCACGTGATCAGTGCATGATAGTCACGTGACAGTGTATGATCAGCCACGTGATCAGTGCATGATAGCCACGTGATCAGTGCATGATCAGTCACGTGATCAGTGCATGATCAGCCACGTGATCAGTGCATGATCAGCCACGTGATCAGTGCATGCTCAGTCACGTGATCTGGGCCTGCTGAGCTGCGTGATTACTGTCTTCTCATCTGCTTGACAATTGCCAGCTGAGCTGCACGATTCCTGCCTGTCATCTGCTTGACAATTGCCAGCTGTGCTGCGTAATTCCTGCCTGCTCAGCTGCTTGATTATTGCCAGCTGAGCAGCATGATTCCTCACACCTGAGTTCCATGATTATTGCCTGCTGACTGTTTGATTCGTGCCTACTCAGCTCTTTGTTTATTGCCTCCAGAGGCACATGATCAGTGTATGATAGCAAACATGATCAGCGCATGATCAGTCACATGATCAGCGCCATTAAGTCACGTGATCACTACATGATAGTCATGTGATCAGTCCATGCTCAGTCACGGTATCAGTGCATGATCAGCCACGTGATCAGTGCATGATCTGTCACAAGATTAGTGTATGATCATCCACGTGATCAGTGCACGGGCAGTCATGTGATCAGTGCATGATATAGACGTGAACAGTGCATGATCAGTCTCGTGATCAGTGCATGATAGCCACGTGATCAGTGCATGATCAGTCACCTGATGGGTGTATGATCATTCACGTGACCTGTACATGGTAGCTACATGATCATTGCATGATCAGCCACGTGAGTAGTTCATGATAGCCACGTGATCACTGCATGATCAGTCACGTGATCAGTGCATGATCAGTCATGTGACCAGTACATGGTAGCTGCGTGATCATGGCATGATCAGCCACGTGAGCAGTGCATGATAGCCACGTGATCAGTGCATGATCAGACAGATCAGTGCATGATCAGTCACGTGATCAGTGCATGATCAGCCACGTGATCAGTGCATGACCAGGCACGTGATCAGTGTATGTCCAGCCAAGTGATCAGTGCATGATAGCCACGTGATCAGTGCATGATCAGTCACGTGATCAGTGCATGATCAGTTATGTGATCAGTGTATGATCAGCCACGTGATCAGTGCATGATCAGCCACATGATCAGTGCATGATCAATTACGTGATCAGTGCATGATCAGTCACGTGACCAGTACATGGTAGCTACGTGATCATTGCCTGATCAGCCACGTGATCAGTGCATGATAGCCACGTGATCAGTGCATGATAGCCACGTGATCAGTGCATGATCAGTCATGTGATACGTGTGTGATCAGCCACGTGATCAGTGCATGATATCCACGTGATCAGTGCATGACAGCCACGTGATCAGTGCATGAGAGCCACGTGATCAGTGCATGATCAGTCACGTGATACATGTGTGATCAGCCACGTGATCAGTGCATGATGAGCCACGTGATCAGTGCAGGATCAATTACGTGATCAGTGCATGATCAGTCACGTGACCAGTACATGGTTGCTACGTGATCGTTGCATGATCAGCCACGTGAGCAGAGCATGATAGCCACGTGATCAGTGCATGATCAGTCACGTGATCAGTACATGATCAGTCACGTGAACAGTGCATGATCATTTACGTGATCTTTGCATGATCAGTCACGTACCAGTATATGGTTGCTACGTGATCATTCCATGACGAGCCACGTGAGCAGTGCATGATAGCCACGTGATGTGTGCATGAGTTACGTGAGCAGAGTATGATCAGCCACGTGATCAGTGCATGAGTGCCACGTGATCAGTGCATGATATGTCACGTGACAGGTGTGTGATCAGCCACGTGAACAGTGCATGTTCAGCCACGTGATCAGTGCATGATAGCCACGTGATCAGTGCATGATCAGTTACGTGAGCAGTGTATGATCAGCCACGTGATCAGTGCATGGTCAGACACGTGAACAGTGTATGATCAGCCACGTGATCAGTGCATGATATCCAAGTGATCAGTGCATGATCATCACGTGATCAGTGTATGATCAGCCACGTGAACAGTGCATGCTCAGTCACGTGATCAGGGCCTGCTGAGCTGCGTGATTACTGTCTGCTCATCTGCTTGACAATTGCCAGCTGAGCTGCACGATTCCTGCCTGTCATCTGCTTGACAATTGCCAGCTGTGCTGCGTAATTCCTGCCTGCTCAGCTGCTTGATTATTGCCAGCTGAGCAGCATGATTCCTCACAGCTGAGTTCCATGATTATTGCCTGCTGACTGTTTGATTCGTGCCTACTCAGCTCTTTGTTTATTGCCTCCAGAGGCACATGATCAGTGTATGATAGCAAACATGATCAGCGCATGATCAGTCACATGATCAGCGCCATTAAGTCACGTGATCACTACATGATAGTCATGTGATCAGTCCATGCTCAGTCACGGTATCAGTGCATGATCAGCCACGTGATCAGTGCATGATCTGTCACAAGATTAGTGTATGATCATCCACGTGATCAGTGCATGGGCAGTCATGTGATCAGTGCATGATATAGACGTGAACAGTGCATGATCAGTCTCGTGATCAGTGCATGATAGCCACGTGATCAGTGCATGATCAGTCACCTGATGGGTGTATGATCATTCACGTGACCTGTACATGGTAGCTACATGATCATTGCATGATCAGCCACGTGAGTAGTTCATGATAGCCACGTGATCACTGCATGATCAGTCACGTGATCAGTGCATGATCAGTCATGTGACCAGTACATGGTAGCTGCGTGATCATGGCATGATCAGCCACGTGAGCAGTGCATGATAGCCACGTGATCAGTGCATGATCAGACACGTGATCAGTGCATGATCAGTCACGTGATCAGTGCATGATCAGCCACGTGATCAGTGCATGATCAGGCACGTGATCAGTGTATGTCAGCCACGTGATCAGTGCATGATAGCCACGTGATCAGTGCATGATCAGCCACGTGATCAGTGCATGATCAGTCACGTGATCAGTGCATGATCAGCCACGTGATCAGTGCATGATCAGTCACGTGATCAGTGCATGATATAGACGTGATCAGTGCATGATCAGTCACGTGATCAGTGCATGATAGCCACGTGATCAGTGCATGATCAGTCACGTGATCAGTGCATGATCAGTCACGTGATCAGTGCATGGTAGCTACGTGATCAGTGCATGATCAGCCACGTGATCAGTGCATGATAGCCACGTGATCAGTGCATGATCAGTCACGTGATCAGTGCATGATCAGTCACGTGATCAGCATGAGCTGCGTGATCATGCATGATCAGCCACGTGATCAGTGCATGATAGCCACGTGATCAGTGCATGATCAGCCACGTGATCAGTGCATGATCAGTCACGTGATCAGTGCATGATCAGCCACGTGATCAGTGCATGATCAGTCACGTGATCAGTGCATGATCAGCCACGTGATCAGTGCATGATAGCCACGTGATCAGTGCATGATCAGTCACGTGATCAGTGCATGATCAGTCACGTGATCAGTGCATGATCAGCCACGTGATCAGTGCATGATCAGCCACGTGATCAGTGCATGATCAATTACGTGATCAGTGCATGATCAGTCACGTGACCAGTGCATGGTAGCTACGTGATCAGTGCATGATCAGCCACGTGATCAGTGCATGATAGCCACGTGATCAGTGCATGATAGCCACGTGATCAGTGCATGATCAGTCACGTGATACGTGTGTGATCAGCCACGTGATCAGTGCATGATATCCACGTGATCAGTGCATGACAGCCACGTGATCAGTGCATGATAGCCACGTGATCAGTGCATGATCAGTCACGTGATACATGTGTGATCAGCCACGTGATCAGTGCATGATGAGCCACGTGATCAGTGCATGATCAATTACGTGATCAGTGCATGATCAGTCACGTGACCAGTACATGGTTGCTACGTGATCGTGCATGATCAGCCACGTGAGCAGTGCATGATAGCCACGTGATCAGTGCATGATCAGTCACGTGATCAGTGCATGATCAGTCACGTGAACAGTGCATGATCATTTACGTGATCTGCATGATCAGTCACGTGACCAGTATATGGTAGCTACGTGATCATTGCATGACAGCCACGTGAGCAGTGCATGATAGCCACGTGATGTATGCATGAGTTACGTGAGCAGTGTATGATCAGCCACGTGATCAGTGCATGAGTGCCACGTGATCAGTGCATGATATGTCACGTGACAGTGTGTGATCAGCCACGTGAACAGTGCATGTTCAGCCACGTGATCAGTGCATGATAGCCACGTGATCAGTGCATGATCAGTTACGTGATCAGTGTATGATCAGCCACGTGATCAGTGCATGATCAGACACGTGATCAGTGCATGATCAGCCACGTGATCAGTGCATGATAGCCACGTGATCAGTGCATGATAGCCGTGATCAGTGCATGATCAGTCACGTGATCAGTGCATGATCAGCCACGTGATCAGTGCATGATCTGTCACGTGATTAGTGTATGATCATCCACGTGATCAGTGCATGGGCAGTCATGTGATCAGTGCATGATATAGACGTGAACAGTGCATGATCAGTCTCGTGATCAGTGCATGATAGCCACGTGATCAGTGCATGATCAGTCACCTGATGGGTGTATGATCATTCACGTGACCTGTACATGGTAGCTACATGATCATTGCATGATCAGCCACGTGAGTAGTGCATGATAGCCACGTGATCAGTGCATGATCAGTCACGTGATCAGTGCATGATCAGTCATGTGACCAGTACATGGTAGCTGCGTGATCATGCATGATCAGCCACGTGAGCAGTGCATGATAGCCACGTGATCAGTGCATGATCAGACACGTGATCAGTGCATGATCAGTCACGTGATCAGTGCATGATCAGCCACGTGATCAGTGCATGACCAGGCACGTGATCAGTGTATGTCAGCCAAGTGATCAGTGCATGATAGCCACGTGATCAGTGCATGATCAGTCACGTGATCAGTGCATGATCAGTTACGTGATCAGTGTATGATCAGCCACGTGATCAGTGCATGATCAGCCACATGATCAGTGCATGATCAATTACGTGATCAGTGCATGATCAGTCACGTGACCAGTACATGGTAGCTACGTGATCATTGCATGATCAGCCACGTGATCAGTGCATGATAGCCACGTGATCAGTGCATGATAGCCACGTGATCAGTGCATGATCAGTCATGTGATACGTGTGTGATCAGCCACGTGATCAGTGCATGATATCCACGTGATCAGTGCATGACAGCCACGTGATCAGTGCATGAGAGCCACGTGATCAGTGCATGATCAGTCACGTGATACATGTGTGATCAGCCACGTGATCAGTGCATGATGAGCCACGTGATCAGTGCATGATCAGTTACGTGATCAGTGCATGATCAGTCACGTGATCAGTGCATGATCAGTCACGTGATCAGTGCATGATCAGCCACGTGATCAGTGCATGATCAGTCACGTGATCAGTACATGGTAGCACGTGATCAGTGCATGATCAGCCACGTGATCAGTGCATGATAGCCACGTGATCAGTGCATGAGTTACGTGATCAGTGTATGATCAGCCACGTGATCAGTGCATGAGTGCCACGTGATCAGTGCATGATAGTCACGTGACAGTGTATGATCAGCCACGTGATCAGTGCATGATCAGCCACGTGATCAGTGCATGATCAGTCACGTGATCAGTGTATGATCAGCCACGTGATCAGTGCATGAGTGCCACGTGATCAGTGCATGATAGTCACGTGATCAGTGCATGATCAGCCACGTGATCAGTGCATGATCAGCCACGTGATCAGTGCATGATCAGCCACGTGATCAGTGCATGATCAGCCACGTGATCAGTGCATGATCAGCCACGTGATCAGTGCATGATCAGTCACGTGATCAGTGTATGATCAGCCACGTGAACAGTGCATGCTCAGTCACGTGATCTGGGCCTGCTGAGCTGCGTGATTACTGTCTGCTCATCTGCTTGACAATTGCCAGCTGAGCTGCACGATTCCTGCCTGTCATCTGCTTGACAATTGCCAGCTGTGCTGCGTAATTCCTGCCTGCTCAGCTGCTTGATTATTGCCAGCTGAGCAGCATGATTCCTCACACCTGAGTTCCATGATTATTGCCTGCTGACTGTTTGATTCGTGCCTACTCAGCTCTTTGTTTATTGCCTCCAGAGGCACATGATCAGTGTATGATAGCAAACATGATCAGCGCATGATCAGTCACATGATCAGCGCCATTAAGTCACGTGATCACTACATGATAGTCATGTGATCAGTCCATGCTCAGTCACGGTATCAGTGCATGATCAGCCACGTGATCAGTGCATGATCTGTCACAAGATTAGTGTATGATCATCCACGTGATCAGTGCATGGGCAGTCATGTGATCAGTGCATGATATAGACGTGAACAGTGCATGATCAGTCTCGTGATCAGTGCATGATAGCCACGTGATCAGTGCATGATCAGTCACCTGATGGGTGTATGATCATTCACGTGACCTGTACATGGTAGCTACATGATCATTGCATGATCAGCCACGTGAGTAGTTCATGATAGCCACGTGATCACTGCATGATCAGTCACGTGATCAGTGCATGATCAGTCATGTGACCAGTACATGGTAGCTGCGTGATCATGGCATGATCAGCCACGTGAGCAGTGCATGATAGCCACGTGATCAGTGCATGATCAGTCACGTGATCAGTGCATGATCAGCCACGTGATCAGTGCATGATCAGCCACGTGATCAGTGCATGACCAGGCACGTGATCAGTGTATGTCAGCCACGTGATCAGTGCATGATAGCCACGTGATCAGTGCATGATCAGTCACGTGATCAGTGCATGATCAGTCACGTGATCAGTACATGGTAGCTACGTGATCATTGCCTGATCAGCCACATGATCAGTGCATGATAGCCACGTGATCAGTGCATGATAGCCACGTGATCAGTGCATGATCAGTCATGTGATACGTGTGTGATCAGCCACGTGATCAGTGCATGATATCCACGTGATCAGTGCATGACAGCCACGTGATCAGTGCATGAGAGCCACGTGATCAGTGCATGATCAGTCACGTGATCATGTGTGATCAGCCACGTGATCAGTGCATGATCAATTACGTGATCAGTGCATGATCAGTCACGTGACCAGTACATGGTTGCTACGTGATCGTTGCATGATCAGCCACGTGAGCAGAGCATGATAGCCACGTGATCAGTGCATGATCAGTCACGTGATCAGTACATGATCAGTCACGTGAACAGTGCATGATCATTTACGTGATCTTTGCATGATCAGTCACGTGACCAGTATATGGTTGCTACGTGATCATTCCATGACGAGCCACGTGAGCAGTGCATGATAGCCACGTGATGTGTGCATGAGTTACGTGAGCAGAGTATGATCAGCCACGTGATCAGTGCATGAGTGCCACGTGATCAGTGCATGATATGTCACGTGACAGGTGTGTGATCAGCCACGTGAACAGTGCATGTTCAGCCACGTGATCAGTGCATGATAGCCACGTGATCAGTGCATGATCAGTTACGTGAGCAGTGTATGATCAGCCACGTGATCAGTGCATGGTCAGACACGTGAACAGTGTATGATCAGCCACGTGATCAGTGCATGATATCCAAGTGATCAGTGCATGATCATCACGTGATCAGTGTATGATCAGCCACGTGAACAGTGCATGCTCAGTCACGTGATCTGGGCCTGCTGAGCTGCGTGATTACTGTCTGCTCATCTGCTTGACAATTGCCAGCTGAGCTGCACGATTCCTGCCTGTCATCTGCTTGACAATTGCCAGCTGTGCTGCGTAATTCCTGCCTGCTCAGCTGCTTGATTATTGCCAGCTGAGCAGCATGATTCCTCACACCTGAGTTCCATGATTATTGCCTGCTGACTGTTTGATTCGTGCCTACTCAGCTCTTTGTTTATTGCCTCCAGAGGCACATGATCAGTGTATGATAGCAAACATGATCAGCGCATGATCAGTCACATGATCAGCGCCATTAAGTCACGTGATCACTACATGATAGTCATGTGATCAGTCCATGCTCAGTCACGGTATCAGTGCATGATCAGCCACGTGATCAGTGCATGATCTGTCACAAGATTAGTGTATGATCATCCACGTGATCAGTGCATGGGCAGTCATGTGATCAGTGCATGATATAGACGTGATCAGTGCATGATCAGTCACGTGATCAGTGCATGATAGCCACGTGATCAGTGCATGATCAGTCACCTGATGGGTGTATGATCATTCACGTGACCTGTACATGGTAGCTACATGATCATTGCATGATCAGCCACGTGAGTAGTGCATGATAGCCACGTGATCAGTGCATGATCAGTCACGTGATCAGTGCATGATCAGTCACGTGATCAGTACATGATCAGTCACGTGATCAGTGCATGATCAGCCACGTGATCAGTGCATGATCAGTCACGTGATCAGTGCATGGTAGCTACGTGATCAGTGCATGATCAGCCACGTGATCAGTGCATGATAGCCACGTGATCAGTGCATGAGTTACGTGATCAGTGTATGATCAGCCACGTGATCAGTGCATGAGTGCCACGTGATCAGTGCATGATAGTCACGTGACAGTGTGTGATCAGCCACGTGATCAGTGCATGATCAGCCACGTGATCAGTGCATGATCAGCCACGTGATCAGTGCATGATCAGTTACGTGATCAGTGCATGATCAGCCACGTGATCAGTGCATGAGTGCCACGTGATCAGTGCATGATAGTCACGTGATCAGTGTGATCAGCCACGTGATCAGTGCATGATAGCCACGTGATCAGTGCATGATCAGTCACGTGATCAGTGCATGATCAGCCACGTGATCAGTGCATGATCAGCCACGTGAACAGTGCATGCTCAGTCACGTGATCTGGGCCTGCTGAGCTGCGTGATTACTGTCTGCTCATCTGCTTGACAATTGCCAGCTGAGCTGCACGATTCCTGCCTGTCATCTGCTTGACAATTGCCAGCTGTGCTGCGTAATTCCTGCCTGCTCAGCTGCTTGATTATTGCCAGCTGAGCAGCATGATTCCTCACACCTGAGTTCCATGATTATTGCCTGCTGACTGTTTGATTCGTGCCTACTCAGCTCTTTGTTTATTGCCTCCAGAGGCACATGATCAGTGTATGATAGCAAACATGATCAGCGCATGATCAGTCACATGATCAGCGCCATTAAGTCACGTGATCACTACATGATAGTCATGTGATCAGTCCATGCTCAGTCACGGTATCAGTGCATGATCAGCCACGTGATCAGTGCATGATCTGTCACAAGATTAGTGTATGATCATCCACGTGATCAGTGCACGGGCAGTCATGTGATCAGTGCATGATATAGACGTGAACAGTGCATGATCAGTCTCGTGATCAGTGCATGATAGCCACGTGATCAGTGCATGATCAGTCACCTGATGGGTGTATGATCATTCACGTGACCTGTACATGGTAGCTACATGATCATTGCATGATCAGCCACGTGAGTAGTTCATGATAGCCACGTGATCAGTGCATGATCAGTCACGTGATCAGTGCATGATCAGTCATGTGACCAGTACATGGTAGCTGCGTGATCATGGCATGATCAGCCACGTGAGCAGTGCATGATAGCCACGTGATCAGTGCATGATCAGACACGAGATCAGTGCATGATCAGTCACGTGATCAGTGCATGATCAGCCACGTGATCAGTGCATGACCAGGCACGTGATCAGTGTATGTCAGCCAAGTGATCAGTGCATGATAGCCACGTGATCAGTGCATGATCAGTCACGTGATCAGTGCATGATCAGTTATGTGATCAGTGTATGATCAGCCACGTGATCAGTGCATGATCAGCCACATGATCAGTGCATGATCAATTACGTGATCAGTGCATGATCAGTCACGTGACCAGTACATGGTAGCTACGTGATCATTGCCTGATCAGCCACGTGATCAGTGCATGATAGCCACGTGATCAGTGCATGATAGCCACGTGATCAGTGCATGATCAGTCATGTGATACGTGTGTGATCAGCCACGTGATCAGTGCATGATATCCACGTGATCAGTGCATGACAGCCACGTGATCAGTGCATGAGAGCCACGGGATCAGTGCATGATCAGTCACGTGATACATGTGTGATCAGCCACGTGATCAGTGCATGATGAGCCACGTGATCAGTGCAGGATCAATTACGTGATCAGTGCATGATCAGTCACGTGACCAGTACATGGTTGCTACGTGATCGTTGCATGATCAGCCACGTGAGCAGAGCATGATAGCCACGTGATCAGTGCATGATCAGTCACGTGATCAGTACATGATCAGTCACGTGAACAGTGCATGATCATTTACGTGATCTTTGCATGATCAGTCACGTGACCAGTATATGGTTGCTACGTGATCATTCCATGACGAGCCACGTGAGCAGTGCATGATAGCCACGTGATGTGTGCATGAGTTACGTGAGCAGAGTATGATCAGCCACGTGATCAGTGCATGAGTGCCACGTGATCAGTGCATGATATGTCACGTGACAGGTGTGTGATCAGCCACGTGAACAGTGCATGTTCAGCCACGTGATCAGTGCATGATAGCCACGTGATCAGTGCATGATCAGTTACGTGAGCAGTGTATGATCAGCCACGTGATCAGTGCATGGTCAGACACGTGAACAGTGTATGATCAGCCACGTGATCAGTGCATGATATCCAAGTGATCAGTGCATGATCATCACGTGATCAGTGTATGATCAGCCACGTGAACAGTGCATGCTCAGTCACGTGATCTGGGCCTGCTGAGCTGCGTGATTACTGTCTGCTCATCTGCTTGACAATTGCCAGCTGAGCTGCACGATTCCTGCCTGTCATCTGCTTGACAATTGCCAGCTGTGCTGCGTAATTCCTGCCTGCTCAGCTGCTTGATTATTGCCAGCTGAGCAGCATGATTCCTCACAGCTGAGTTCCATGATTATTGCCTGCTGACTGTTTGATTCGTGCCTACTCAGCTCTTTGTTTATTGCCTCCAGAGGCACATGATCAGTGTATGATAGCAAACATGATCAGCGCATGATCAGTCACATGATCAGCGCCATTAAGTCACGTGATCACTACATGATAGTCATGTGATCAGTCCATGCTCAGTCACGGTATCAGTGCATGATCAGCCACGTGATCAGTGCATGATCTGTCACAAGATTAGTGTATGATCATCCACGTGATCAGTGCATGGGCAGTCATGTGATCAGTGCATGATATAGACGTGAACAGTGCATGATCAGTCTCGTGATCAGTGCATGATAGCCACGTGATCAGTGCATGATCAGTCACCTGATGGGTGTATGATCATTCACGTGACCTGTACATGGTAGCTACATGATCATTGCATGATCAGCCACGTGAGTAGTGCATGATAGCCACGTGATCACTGCATGATCAGTCACGTGATCAGTGCATGATCAGTCATGTGACCAGTACATGGTAGCTGCGTGATCATGGCATGATCAGCCACGTGAGCAGTGCATGATAGCCACGTGATCAGTGCATGATCAGACACGTGATCAGTGCATGATCAGTCACGTGATCAGTGCATGATCAGCCACGTGATCAGTGCATGACCAGGCACGTGATCAGTGTATGTCAGCCACGTGATCAGTGCATGATAGCCACGTGATCAGTGCATGATCAGCCACGTGATCAGTGCATGATCAGTCACGTGATCAGTGCATGATCAGCCACGTGATCAGTGCATGATCAGTCACGTGATCAGTGCATGATATAGACGTGATCAGTGCATGATCAGTCACGTGATCAGTGCATGATAGCCACGTGATCAGTGCATGATCAGTCACGTGATCAGTGCATGATCAGTCACGTGATCAGTGCATGGTAGCTACGTGATCAGTGCATGATCAGCCACGTGATCAGTGCATGATAGCCACGTGATCAGTGCATGATCAGTCACGTGATCAGTGCATGATCAGTCACGTGATCAGTGCATGGTAGCGTGATCATGCATGATCAGCCACGTGATCAGTGCATGATAGCCACGTGATCAGTGCATGATCAGCCACGTGATCAGTGCATGATCAGTCACGTGATCAGTGCATGATCAGCCACGTGATCAGTGCATGATCAGGCACGTGATCAGTGCATGATCAGCCACGTGATCAGTGCATGATAGCCACGTGATCAGTGCATGATCAGTCACGTGATCAGTGCATGATCAGTCACGTGATCAGTGCATGATCAGCCACGTGATCAGTGCATGATCAGCCACGTGATCAGTGCATGATCAATTACGTGATCAGTGCATGATCAGTCACGTGATCAGTGCATGTAGCTACGTGATCATTGCATGATCAGCCACGTGATCAGTGCATGATAGCCACGTGATCAGTGCATGATAGCCACGTGATCAGTGCATGATCAGTCATGTGATAGTGTGTGATCAGCCACGTGATCAGTGCATGATAGCCACGTGATCAGTGCATGATCAGCCACGTGATCAGTGCATGATAGCCACGTGATCAGTGCATGATCAGTCACGTGATCAGTGCATGATCAGTCACGTGATCAGTGCATGGTAGCTACGTGATCAGTGCATGATCAGCCACGTGATCAGTGCATGATAGCCACGTGATCAGTGCATGATCAGTCACGTGATCAGTGCATGATCAGTCACGTGACAGTGCATGGTAGCTACGTGATCATGCATGATCAGCCACGTGATCAGTGCATGATAGCCACGTGATCAGTGCATGATCAGTCACGTGATCAGTGCATGATCAGTCACGTGATCAGTGCATGATCAGCCACGTGATCAGTGCATGATCAGTCACGTGATCAGTGCATGATCAGCCACGTGATCAGTGCATGATAGCCACGTGATCAGTGCATGATCAGTCACGTGATCAGTGCATGATCAGCCACGTGATCAGTGCATGATATCCACGTGATCAGTGCATGATCAGCCACGTGATCAGTGCATGATAGCCACGTGATCAGTGCATGATCAGTCACGTGATCATGTGTGATCAGCCACGTGATCAGTGCATGATGAGCCACGTGATCAGTGCATGATCAATTACGTGATCAGTGCATGATCAGTCACGTGACCAGTACATGGTTGCTACGTGATCGTGCATGATCAGCCACGTGATCAGTGCATGATAGCCACGTGATCAGTGCATGATCAGTCACGTGATCAGTGCATGATCAGTCACGTGATCAGTGCATGATCATTTACGTGATCAGTGCATGATCAGTCACGTGACCAGTATATGGTAGCTACGTGATCATTGCATGACAGCCACGTGATCAGTGCATGATAGCCACGTGATCAGTGCATGAGTTACGTGATCAGTGTATGATCAGCCACGTGATCAGTGCATGAGTGCCACGTGATCAGTGCATGATAGTCACGTGACAGTGTGTGATCAGCCACGTGATCAGTGCATGATCAGCCACGTGATCAGTGCATGATAGCCACGTGATCAGTGCATGATCAGTCGTGATCAGTGCATGATCAGCCACGTGATCAGTGCATGATCAGTCACGTGATCAGTGCATGATCAGCCACGTGATCAGTGCATGATCAGCCACGTGATCAGTGCATGATCAGTCACGTGATCAGTGCATGATCAGGCACGTGATCAGTGCATGATCAGCCACGTGATCAGTGCATGATAGCCACGTGATCAGTGCATGATCAGTCACGTGATCAGTGCATGATCAGTTACGTGATCAGTGCATGATCAGCCACGTGATCAGTGCATGATCAGCCACATGATCAGTGCATGATCAATTACGTGATCAGTGCATGATCAGTCACGTGACCAGTACATGGTAGCTACGTGATCATTGCATGATCAGCCACGTGATCAGTGCATGATAGCCACGTGATCAGTGCATGATAGCCACGTGATCAGTGCATGATCAGTCATGTGATACGTGTGTGATCAGCCACGTGATCAGTGCATGATATCCACGTGATCAGTGCATGACAGCCACGTGATCATTGCATGAGAGCCACGGGATCAGTGCATGATCAGTCACGTGATACATGTGTGATCAGCCACATGATCAGTGCATGATGAGCCACGTGATCAGTGCATGATCAGTCACGTGATCAGTGCATGATCAGTCACGTGATCAGTGCATGATCAGTCACGTGATCAGTGCATGATCAGCCACGTGATCAGTGCATGATCAGTCACGTGACCAGTGCATGGTTGCTACGTGATCAGTGCATGATCAGCCACGTGATCAGTGCATGATAGCCACGTGATCAGTGCATGAGTCACGTGATCAGTGTATGATCAGCCACGTGATCAGTGCATGAGTGCCACGTGATCAGTGCATGATAGTCACGTGACAGTGTGTGATCAGCCACGTGATCAGTGCATGATCAGCCACGTGATCAGTGCATGATAGCCACGTGATCAGTGCATGATCAGTCACGTGAGCAGTGTATGATCAGCCACGTGATCAGTGCATGAGTAGCCACGTGATCAGTGCATGATAGTCACGTGATCAGTGCATGATCAGCCACGTGATCAGTGCATGATCAGCCACGTGATCAGTGCATGATAGCCACGTGATCAGTGCATGATCAGCCACGTGATCAGTGCATGATCAGCCACGTGATCAGTGCATGATCAGTCACGTGATCAGTGTATGATCAGCCACGTGAACAGTGCATGCTCAGTCACGTGATCTGGGCCTGCTGAGCTGCGTGATTACTGTCTGCTCATCTGCTTGACAATTGCCAGCTGAGCTGCACGATTCCTGCCTGTCATCTGCTTGACAATTGCCAGCTGTGCTGCGTAATTCCTGCCTGCTCAGCTGCTTGATTATTGCCAGCTGAGCAGCATGATTCCTCACACCTGAGTTCCATGATTATTGCCTGCTGACTGTTTGATTCGTGCCTACTCAGCTCTTTGTTTATTGCCTCCAGAGGCACATGATCAGTGTATGATAGCAAACATGATCAGCGCATGATCAGTCACATGATCAGCGCCATTAAGTCACGTGATCACTACATGATAGTCATGTGATCAGTCCATGCTCAGTCACGGTATCAGTGCATGATCAGCCACGTGATCAGTGCATGATCTGTCACAAGATTAGTGTATGATCATCCACGTGATCAGTGCACGGGCAGTCATGTGATCAGTGCATGATATAGACGTGATCAGTGCATGATCAGTCTCGTGATCAGTGCATGATAGCCACGTGATCAGTGCATGATCAGTCACCTGATGGGTGTATGATCATTCACGTGACCTGTACATGGTAGCTACATGATCATTGCATGATCAGCCACGTGAGTAGTGCATGATAGCCACGTGATCACTGCATGATCAGTCACGTGATCAGTGCATGATCAGTCATGTGACCAGTACATGGTAGCTGCGTGATCATGGCATGATCAGCCACGTGAGCAGTGCATGATAGCCACGTGATCAGTGCATGATCAGACACGTGATCAGTGCATGATCAGTCACGTGATCAGTGCATGATCAGCCACGTGATCAGTGCATGATCAGCCACGTGATCAGTGCATGATCAGCCACGTGATCAGTGCATGATAGCCACGTGATCAGTGCATGATCAGCACGTGATCAGTGCATGATCAGCCACGTGATCAGTGCATGATAGCCACGTGATCAGTGCATGATCAGCCACGTGATCAGTGCATGAGAGCCACGTGATCAGTGCATGATCAGTCACGTGATACATGTGTGATCAGCCACGTGATCAGTGCATGATGAGCCACGTGATCAGTGCATGATCAATTACGTGATCAGTGCATGATCAGTCACGTGACCAGTACATGGTTGCTACGTGATCGTGCATGATCAGCCACGTGAGCAGTGCATGATAGCCACGTGATCAGTGCATGATCAGTCACGTGATCAGTGCATGATCAGTCACGTGATCAGTGCATGATCATTTACGTGATCAGTGCATGATCAGTCACGTGACCAGTATATGGTTGCTACGTGATCATTGCATGACAGCCACGTGAGCAGTGCATGATAGCCACGTGATGTGTGCATGAGTTACGTGAGCAGTGTATGATCAGCCACGTGATCAGTGCATGAGTGCCACGTGATCAGTGCATGATAGTCACGTGACAGTGTGTGATCAGCCACGTGAACAGTGCATGATCAGCCACGTGATCAGTGCATGATAGCCACGTGATCAGTGCATGATCAGTCACGTGATCAGTGTATGATCAGCCACGTGATCAGTGCATGCTCAGTCACGTGATCTGGGCCTGCTGAGCTGCGTGATTACTGTCTGCTCATCTGCTTGACAATTGCCAGCTGAGCTGCACGATTCCTGCCTGTCATCTGCTTGACAATTGCCAGCTGTGCTGCGTAATTCCTGCCTGCTCAGCTGCTTGATTATTGCCAGCTGAGCAGCATGATTCCTCACACCTGAGTTCCATGATTATTGCCTGCTGACTGTTTGATTCGTGCCTACTCAGCTCTTTGTTTATTGCCTCCAGAGGCACATGATCAGTGTATGATAGCAAACATGATCAGCGCATGATCAGTCACATGATCAGCGCCATTAAGTCACGTGATCACTACATGATAGTCATGTGATCAGTCCATGCTCAGTCACGGTATCAGTGCATGATCAGCCACGTGATCAGTGCATGATCTGTCACAAGATTAGTGTATGATCATCCACGTGATCAGTGCACAGGCAGTCATGTGATCAGTGCATGATATAGACGTGATCAGTGCATGATCAGTCTCGTGATCAGTGCATGATAGCCACGTGATCAGTGCATGATCAGCCACGTGATCAGTGCATGATAGCACGTGATCAGTGCATGATCAGTCACGTGATCAGTGCATGATCAGCCACGTGATCAGTGCATGATCAGCCACGTGATCAGTGCATGATCAGTCACGTGATCAGTGCATGATCAGTCACGTGACCAGTACATGGTAGCTACGTGATCATTGCATGATCAGCCACGTGAGCAGTGCATGATAGCCACGTGATCAGTGCATGATCAGTCACGTGATCAGTGCATGATCAGTCACGTGATCAGTGCATGATCAGCCACGTGATCAGTGCATGATCAGCCACGTGATCAGTGCATGATAGCCACGTGATCAGTGCATGATCAGTCACGTGATCAGTGCATGATCAGTCACGTGATCAGTGCATGATCAGCCACGTGATCAGTGCATGATCAGCCACGTGATCAGTGCATGATCAATTACGTGATCAGTGCATGATCAGTCACGTGATCAGTGCATGATCAGTCACGTGACCAGTACATGATAGCTACGTGATCAGTGCATGATCAGCCACGTGATCAGTGCATGATAGCCACGTGATCAGTGCATGATCAGTCACGTGATCAGTGCATGATCAGTCACGTGATCAGTGCATGATCAGTCACGTGATCAGTGCATGATCAGTCACGTGATCAGTGCATGATCAGCCACGTGATCAGTGCATGATAGCCACGTGATCAGTGCATGATCAGTCACGTGATCAGTGCATGATCAGTCACGTGATCAGTGCATGATCAGCCACGTGATCAGTGCATGATCAGCCACGTGATCAGTGCATGATCAGTCACGTGATCAGTGCATGATCAGTCACGTGATCAGTGCATGATCAGTCACGTGACCAGTGCATGATAGCTACGTGATCAGTGCATGATCAGCCACGTGATCAGTGCATGATAGCCACGTGATCAGTGCATGATCAGCCACGTGATCAGTGCATGATCAGCCACGTGATCAGTGCATGATCAGCCACGTGATCAGTGCATGATCAGCCACGTGATCAGTGCATGATCAGCCACGTGATCAGTGCATGATCAGCCACGTGATCAGTGCATGATCAGCCACGTGATCAGTGCATGATCAGCCACGTGATCAGTGCATGATCAGTCACGTGATCAGTGCATGATCAGTCACGTGATCAGTGTATGATCAGCCACGTGAACAGTGCATGCTCAGTCACGTGATCAGGGCCTGCTGAGCTGCGTGATTACTGTCTGCTCATCTGCTTGACAATTGCCAGCTGAGCTGCACGATTCCTGCCTGTCATCTGCTTGACAATTGCCAGCTGTGCTGCGTAATTCCTGCCTGCTCAGCTGCTTGATTATTGCCAGCTGAGCAGCATGATTCCTCACAGCTGAGTTCCATGATTATTGCCTGCTGACTGATTCGTGCCTACTCAGCTCTTTGTTCATTGCCTCCAGAGGCACATGATCAGTGTATGATAGCAAACATGATCAGCGCATGATCAGTCACATGATCAGTGCATGATAAGCCACGTGATCAGTGCATGATCAGTCATGTGATCAGTGCATGATCAGTCATGTGATCAGTGCATGGTAGCTGCGTGATCAGTGCATGATCAGTCACGTGATCAGTGCATGATAGCCACGTGATCAGTGCATGATCAGTCACGTGATCAGTGTATGATCATTCACGTGACCAGTGCATGGTAGCTACATGATCATTGCATGATCAGCCACGTGAGTAGTGCATGATAGCCACGTGATCAGTGCATGATCAGTCACGTGATCAGTGCATGATCAGTCATGTGACCAGTACATGGTAGCTGCGTGATCATGCATGATCAGCCACGTGATCAGTGCATGATAGCCACGTGATCAGTGCATGATCAGTCACGTGATCAGTGCATGATCAGTCACGTGATCAGTGCATGATCAGCCACGTGATCAGTGCATGATCAGCCACGTGATCAGTGCATGATCAGCCACGTGATCAGTGCATGATCAGCCACGTGATCAGTGCATGATAGCCACGTGATCAGTGCATGATCAGTCACGTGATCAGTGCATGATCAGTCACGTGATCAGTGCATGATCAGCCACGTGATCAGTGCATGATCAGCCACGTGATCAGTGCATGATCAATTACGTGATCAGTGCATGATCAGTCACGTGACCAGTACATGGTAGCTACGTGATCATTGCATGATCAGCCACGTGATCAGTGCATGATAGCCACGTGATCAGTGCATGATAGCCACGTGATCAGTGCATGATCAGTCATGTGATACGTGTGTGATCAGCCACGTGATCAGTGCATGATATCCACGTGATCAGTGCATGATCAGCCACGTGATCAGTGCATGATAGCCACGTGATCAGTGCATGATCAGTCACGTGATACATGTGTGATCAGCCACGTGATCAGTGCATGATCAGCCACGTGATCAGTGCATGATCAGCCACGTGATCAGTGCATGATCAGTCACGTGATCAGTGCATGATCAGTCACGTGATCAGTGCATGATCAGCCACGTGATCAGTGCATGATCAGTCACGTGACCAGTGCATGGTAGCTACGTGATCAGTGCATGATCAGCCACGTGATCAGTGCATGATAGCCACGTGATCAGTGCATGAGTCACGTGTCAGTGTATGATCAGCCACGTGATCAGTGCATGATGCCACGTGATCAGTGCATGATAGTCACGTGACAGTGTGTGATCAGCCACGTGATCAGTGCATGATCAGCCACGTGATCAGTGCATGATAGCCACGTGATCAGTGCATGATCAGTTACGTGATCAGTGTATGATCAGCCACGTGATCAGTGCATGAGTGCCACGTGATCAGTGCATGATAGTCACGTGACAGTGTGTGATCAGCCACGTGATCAGTGCATGATCAGCCACGTGATCAGTGCATGATCAGTCACGTGAGCAGTGTATGATCAGCCACGTGATCAGTGCATGAGTGCCACGTGATCAGTGCATGATAGTCACGTGACAGTGTGTGATCAGCCACGTGATCAGTGCATGATCAGCCACGTGATCAGTGCATGATAGCCACGTGATCAGTGCATGATCAGTTACGTGATCAGTGCATGATCAGCCACGTGATCAGTGCATGATCAGTCACGTGATCAGTGTATGATCAGCCACGTGAACAGTGCATGCTCAGTCACGTGATCTGGGCCTGCTGAGCTGCGTGATTACTGTCTGCTCATCTGCTTGACAATTGCCAGCTGAGCTGCACGATTCCTGCCTGTCATCTGCTTGACAATTGCCAGCTGTGCTGCGTAATTCCTGCCTGCTCAGCTGCTTGATTATTGCCAGCTGAGCAGCATGATTCCTCACACCTGAGTTCCATGATTATTGCCTGCTGACTGTTTGATTCGTGCCTACTCAGCTCTTTGTTTATTGCCTCCAGAGGCACATGATCAGTGTATGATAGCAAACATGATCAGCGCATGATCAGTCACATGATCAGCGCCATTAAGTCACGTGATCACTACATGATAGTCATGTGATCAGTCCATGCTCAGTCACGGTATCAGTGCATGATCAGCCACGTGATCAGTGCATGATCTGTCACAAGATTAGTGTATGATCATCCACGTGATCAGTGCACGGGCAGTCATGTGATCAGTGCATGATATAGACGTGATCAGTGCATGATCAGTCTCGTGATCAGTGCATGATAGCCACGTGATCAGTGCATGATCAGTCACCTGATGGGTGTATGATCATTCACGTGACCTGTACATGGTAGCTACATGATCATTGCATGATCAGCCACGTGAGTAGTGCATGATAGCCACGTGATCACTGCATGATCAGTCACGTGATCAGTGCATGATCAGTCATGTGACCAGTACATGGTAGCTGCGTGATCATGGCATGATCAGCCACGTGAGCAGTGCATGATAGCCACGTGATCAGTGCATGATCAGACACGTGATCAGTGCATGATCAGTCACGTGATCAGTGCATGATCAGCCACGTGATCAGTGCATGATCAGGCACGTGATCAGTGCATGTCAGCCACGTGATCAGTGCATGATAGCCACGTGATCAGTGCATGATCAGTCACGTGATCAGTGCATGATCAGCCACGTGATCAGTGCATGATAGCCACGTGATCAGTGCATGATCAGCCACGTGATCAGTGCATGAGAGCCACGTGATCAGTGCATGATCAGTCACGTGATCATGTGTGATCAGCCACGTGATCAGTGCATGATGAGCCACGTGATCAGTGCATGATCAATTACGTGATCAGTGCATGATCAGTCACGTGACCAGTACATGGTTGCTACGTGATCGTTGCATGATCAGCCACGTGAGCAGTGCATGATAGCCACGTGATCAGTGCATGATCAGTCACGTGATCAGTGCATGATCAGTCACGTGAACAGTGCATGATCATTTACGTGATCAGTGCATGATCAGTCACGTGACCAGTATATGGTTGCTACGTGATCATTGCATGACAGCCACGTGAGCAGTGCATGATAGCCACGTGATGTGTGCATGAGTTACGTGAGCAGTGTATGATCAGCCACGTGATCAGTGCATGAGTGCCACGTGATCAGTGCATGATAGTCACGTGATCAGTGTGTGATCAGCCACGTGAACAGTGCATGATCAGCCACGTGATCAGTGCATGATAGCCACGTGATCAGTGCATGATCATCACGTGATCAGTGTATGATCAGCCACGTGAACAGTGCATGCTCAGTCACGTGATCTGGGCCTGCTGAGCTGCGTGATTACTGTCTGCTCATCTGCTTGACAATTGCCAGCTGAGCTGCACGATTCCTGCCTGTCATCTGCTTGACAATTGCCAGCTGTGCTGCGTAATTCCTGCCTGCTCAGCTGCTTGATTATTGCCAGCTGAGCAGCATGATTCCTCACACCTGAGTTCCATGATTATTGCCTGCTGACTGTTTGATTCGTGCCTACTCAGCTCTTTGTTTATTGCCTCCAGAGGCACATGATCAGTGTATGATAGCAAACATGATCAGCGCATGATCAGTCACATGATCAGCGCCATTAAGTCACGTGATCACTACATGATAGTCATGTGATCAGTCCATGCTCAGTCACGGTATCAGTGCATGATCAGCCACGTGATCAGTGCATGATCTGTCACAAGATTAGTGTATGATCATCCACGTGATCAGTGCATGGGCAGTCATGTGATCAGTGCATGATATAGACGTGATCAGTGCATGATCAGTCTCGTGATCAGTGCATGATAGCCACGTGATCAGTGCATGATCAGTCACCTGATGGGTGTATGATCATTCACGTGACCTGTACATGGTAGCTACATGATCATTGCATGATCAGCCACGTGAGTAGTGCATGATAGCCACGTGATCACTGCATGATCAGTCACGTGATCAGTGCATGATCAGCCACGTGATCAGTGCATGATCAGCCACGTGATCAGTGCATGATCAGCCACGTGATCAGTGCATGATCAGTCACGTGATCAGTGCATGATCAGCCACGTGATCAGTGCATGATCAGCCACGTGATCAGTGCATGATCAGCCACGTGATCAGTGCATGATCAGTCACGTGATCAGTACATGGTAGCCGTGATCAGTGCATGATCAGCCACGTGATCAGTGCATGATAGCCACGTGATCAGTGCATGATAGCCACGTGATCAGTGCATGATCAGTCATGTGATACGTGTGTGATCAGCCACGTGATCAGTGCATGATATCCACGTGATCAGTGCATGACAGCCACGTGATCAGTGCATGAGAGCCACGTGATCAGTGCATGATCAGTCACGTGATACATGTGTGATCAGCCACGTGATCAGTGCATGATGAGCCACGTGATCAGTGCATGATCAATTACGTGATCAGTGCATGATCAGTCACGTGACCAGTGCATGGTTGCTACGTGATCGTGCATGATCAGCCACGTGAGCAGTGCATGATAGCCACGTGATCAGTGCATGATCAGTCACGTGATCAGTGCATGATCAGTCACGTGAACAGTGCATGATCATTTACGTGATCAGTGCATGATCAGTCACGTGACCAGTATATGGTTGCTACGTGATCATTGCATGACAGCCACGTGAGCAGTGCATGATAGCCACGTGATGTGTGCATGAGTTACGTGATCAGTGTATGATCAGCCACGTGATCAGTGCATGAGTGCCACGTGATCAGTGCATGATATGTCACGTGACAGTGTGTGATCAGCCACGTGAACAGTGCATGTTCAGCCACGTGATCAGTGCATGATAGCCACGTGATCAGTGCATGATCAGTTACGTGAGCAGTGCATGATCAGCCACGTGATCAGTGCATGGTCAGACACGTGATCAGTGTATGATCAGCCACGTGATCAGTGCATGATAGCCGTGATCAGTGCATGATCAGTCACGTGATCAGTGCATTAAGTCACGTGATCAGTGCATGATAGTCATGTGATCAGTGCATGCTCAGTCACGTGATCAGTGCATGATCAGCCACGTGATCAGTGCATGATCTGTCACATGATCAGTGTATGATCATCCACGTGATCAGTGCATGGGCAGTCATGTGATCAGTGCATGATATAGACGTGATCAGTGCATGATCAGTCACGTGATCAGTGCATGATAGCCACGTGATCAGTGCATGATCAGTCACCTGATGGGTGTATGATCATTCACGTGACCTGTACATGGTAGCTACATGATCATTGCATGATCAGCCACGTGATAGTGCATGATAGCCACGTGATCAGTGCATGATCAGTCACGTGATCAGTGCATGATCAGTCATGTGACCAGTACATGGTAGCTGCGTGATCATGCATGATCAGCCACGTGATCAGTGCATGATAGCCACGTGATCAGTGCATGATCAGTCACGTGATCAGTGCATGATCAGTCACGTGATCAGTGCATGATCAGCCACGTGATCAGTGCATGATCAGTCACGTGATCAGTGCATGATCAGCCACGTGATCAGTGCATGATAGCCACGTGATCAGTGCATGATCAGTCACGTGATCAGTGCATGATCAGTCACGTGATCAGTGCATGATCAGCCACGTGATCAGTGCATGATCAGCCACGTGATCAGTGCATGATCAGTCACGTGATCAGTGCATGATCAGTCACGTGATCAGTACATGGTAGCTACGTGATCATTGCATGATCAGCCACGTGATCAGTGCATGATAGCCACGTGATCAGTGCATGATCAGTCACGTGATAGTGCATGATCAGCCACGTGATCAGTGCATGATAGCCACGTGATCAGTGCATGACAGCCACGTGATCAGTGCATGATAGCCACGTGATCAGTGCATGATCAGTCACGTGATCAGTGTGATCAGCCACGTGATCAGTGCATGATCAGCCACGTGATCAGTGCATGATCAGTTACGTGATCAGTGCATGATCAGTCACGTGATCAGTGCATGGTCAGCACGTGATCAGTGCATGATCAGCCACGTGATCAGTGCATGATAGCCACGTGATCAGTGCATGATCAGTCACGTGATCAGTGCATGATCAGCCACGTGAACAGTGCATGCTCAGTCACGTGATCTGGGCCTGCTGAGCTGCGTGATTACTGTCTGCTCATCTGCTTGACAATTGCCAGCTGAGCTGCACGATTCCTGCCTGTCATCTGCTTGACAATTGCCAGCTGTGCTGCGTAATTCCTGCCTGCTCAGCTGCTTGATTATTGCCAGCTGAGCAGCATGATTCCTCACACCTGAGTTCCATGATTATTGCCTGCTGACTGTTTGATTCGTGCCTACTCAGCTCTTTGTTTATTGCCTCCAGAGGCACATGATCAGTGTATGATAGCAAACATGATCAGCGCATGATCAGTCACATGATCAGCGCCATTAAGTCACGTGATCACTACATGATAGTCATGTGATCAGTCCATGCTCAGTCACGGTATCAGTGCATGATCAGCCACGTGATCAGTGCATGATCTGTCACATGATTAGTGTATGATCATCCACGTGATCAGTGCATGGGCAGTCATGTGATCAGTGCATGATATAGACGTGATCAGTGCATGATCAGTCACGTGATCAGTGCATGATCAGTCACGTGATCAGTGCATGATCAGCCACGTGATCAGTGCATGATCAGCCACGTGATCAGTGCATGATCAATTACGTGATCAGTGCATGATCAGTCACGTGACCAGTGCATGATAGCCACGTGATCAGTGCATGATCAGCCACGTGATCAGTGCATGATAGCCACGTGATCAGTGCATGATCAGCCACGTGATCAGTGCATGATCAGCCACGTGATCAGTGCATGATCATTACGTGATCAGTGCATGATCAGTCACGTGATCAGTGCATGATAGCTACGTGATCAGTGCATGATCAGCCACGTGATCAGTGCATGATAGCCACGTGATCAGTGCATGATCAGTCACGTGATCAGTGCATGATCAGTCACGTGATCAGTGTATGATCAGCCACGTGATCAGTGCATGATGCCACGTGATCAGTGCATGATAGTCACGTGATCAGTGCATGATCAGCCACGTGATCAGTGCATGATCAGCCACGTGATCAGTGCATGATAGCCACGTGATCAGTGCATGATCAGTCACGTGATCAGTGCATGATCAGCCACGTGATCAGTGCATGATCAGTCACGTGATCAGTGTATGATCAGCCACGTGAACAGTGCATGCTCAGTCACGTGATCTGGGCCTGCTGAGCTGCGTGATTACTGTCTGCTCATCTGCTTGACAATTGCCAGCTGAGCTGCACGATTCCTGCCTGTCATCTGCTTGACAATTGCCAGCTGTGCTGCGTAATTCCTGCCTGCTCAGCTGCTTGATTATTGCCAGCTGAGCAGCATGATTCCTCACACCTGAGTTCCATGATTATTGCCTGCTGACTGTTTGATTCGTGCCTACTCAGCTCTTTGTTTATTGCCTCCAGAGGCACATGATCAGTGTATGATAGCAAACATGATCAGTGCATGATCAGTCACATGATCAGCGCCATTAAGTCACGTGATCACTACATGATAGTCATGTGATCAGTCCATGCTCAGTCACGGTATCAGTGCATGATCAGCCACGTGATCAGTGCATGATCTGTCAGTGATCAGTGTATGATCATCCACGTGATCAGTGCATGGCAGTCATGTGATCAGTGCATGATATAGACGTGATCAGTGCATGATCAGTCACGTGATCAGTGCATGATAGCCACGTGATCAGTGCATGATCAGTCACGTGATCAGTGCATGATCAGTCACGTGATCAGTGCATGATCAGCCACGTGATCAGTGCATGATCAGCCACGTGATCAGTGCATGATCAGCCACGTGATCAGTGCATGATAGCCACGTGATCAGTGCATGATCAGTCACGTGATCAGTGCATGATCAGCCACGTGATCAGTGCATGATATCCACGTGATCAGTGCATGACAGCCACGTGATCAGTGCATGAGAGCCACGTGATCAGTGCATGATCAGTCACGTGATCATGTGTGATCAGCCACGTGATCAGTGCATGATGAGCCACGTGATCAGTGCAGGATCAATTACGTGATCAGTGCATGATCAGTCACGTGACCAGTACATGGTTGCTACGTGATCGTTGCATGATCAGCCACGTGAGCAGTGCATGATAGCCACGTGATCAGTGCATGATCAGTCACGTGATCAGTGCATGATCAGTCACGTGATCAGTGCATGATCATTTACGTGATCAGTGCATGATCAGTCACGTGACCAGTATATGGTAGCTACGTGATCATTCCATGACAGCCACGTGAGCAGTGCATGATAGCCACGTGATGTGTGCATGAGTTACGTGAGCAGAGTATGATCAGCCACGTGATCAGTGCATGAGTGCCACGTGATCAGTGCATGATAGTCACGTGACAGTGTGTGATCAGCCACGTGAACAGTGCATGATCAGCCACGTGATCAGTGCATGATAGCCACGTGATCAGTGCATGATCAGTCACGTGATCAGTGTATGATCAGCCACGTGATCAGTGCATGCTCAGTCACGTGATCTGGGCCTGCTGAGCTGCGTGATTACTGTCTGCTCATCTGCTTGACAATTGCCAGCTGAGCTGCACGATTCCTGCCTGTCATCTGCTTGACAATTGCCAGCTGTGCTGCGTAATTCCTGCCTGCTCAGCTGCTTGATTATTGCCAGCTGAGCAGCATGATTCCTCACACCTGAGTTCCATGATTATTGCCTGCTGACTGTTTGATTCGTGCCTACTCAGCTCTTTGTTTATTGCCTCCAGAGGCACATGATCAGTGTATGATAGCAAACATGATCAGCGCATGATCAGTCACATGATCAGCGCCATTAAGTCACGTGATCACTACATGATAGTCATGTGATCAGTCCATGCTCAGTCACGTATCAGTGCATGATCAGCCACGTGATCAGTGCATGATCTGTCACAAGATTAGTGTATGATCATCCACGTGATCAGTGCACAGGCAGTCATGTGATCAGTGCATGATATAGACGTGAACAGTGCATGATCAGTCTCGTGATCAGTGCATGATAGCCACGTGATCAGTGCATGATCAGCCACGTGATCAGTGCATGATAGCACGTGATCAGTGCATGATCAGTCACGTGATCAGTGCATGATCAGCCACGTGATCAGTGCATGATCAGCCACGTGATCAGTGCATGATCAGTCACGTGATCAGTGCATGATCAGTCACGTGACCAGTACATGGTAGCTACGTGATCAGTGCATGATCAGCCACGTGATCAGTGCATGATAGCCACGTGATCAGTGCATGATCAGTCACGTGATCAGTGCATGATCAGTCACGTGATCAGTGCATGATCAGGCACGTGATCAGTGCATGATCAGCCACGTGATCAGTGCATGATAGCCACGTGATCAGTGCATGATCAGTCACGTGATCAGTGCATGATCAGTCACGTGATCAGTGCATGATCAGCCACGTGATCAGTGCATGATCAGCCACGTGATCAGTGCATGATCAGCCACGTGATCAGTGCATGATCAGTCACGTGATCAGTGCATGATCAGTCACGTGACCAGTGCATGATAGCTACGTGATCAGTGCATGATCAGCCACGTGATCAGTGCATGATAGCCACGTGATCAGTGCATGATCAGTCACGTGATCAGTGCATGATCAGTCACGTGATCAGTGCATGATCAGTCACGTGATCAGTGCATGATCAGCCACGTGATCAGTGCATGATCAGCCACGTGATCAGTGCATGATAGCCACGTGATCAGTGCATGATCAGTCACGTGATCAGTGCATGATCAGTCACGTGATCAGTGCATGATCAGCCACGTGATCAGTGCATGATCAGCCACGTGATCAGTGCATGATCAGTCACGTGATCAGTGCATGATCAGTCACGTGATCAGTGCATGATCAGTCACGTGATCAGTGCATGGTAGCTACGTGATCAGTGCATGATCAGCCACGTGATCAGTGCATGATAGCCACGTGATCAGTGCATGATCAGCCACGTGATCAGTGCATGATCAGCCACGTGATCAGTGCATGATCAGCCACGTGATCAGTGCATGATCAGCCACGTGATCAGTGCATGATCAGCCACGTGATCAGTGCATGATCAGCCACGTGATCAGTGCATGATCAGCCACGTGATCAGTGCATGATCAGCCACGTGATCAGTGCATGATCAGTCACGTGATCAGTGCATGATCAGTCACGTGATCAGTGTATGATCAGCCACGTGAACAGTGCATGCTCAGTCACGTGATCAGGGCCTGCTGAGCTGCGTGATTACTGTCTGCTCATCTGCTTGACAATTGCCAGCTGAGCTGCACGATTCCTGCCTGTCATCTGCTTGACAATTGCCAGCTGTGCTGCGTAATTCCTGCCTGCTCAGCTGCTTGATTATTGCCAGCTGAGCAGCATGATTCCTCACACCTGAGTTCCATGATTATTGCCTGCTGACTGATTCGTGCCTACTCAGCTCTTTGTTCATTGCCTCCAGAGGCACATGATCAGTGTATGATAGCAAACATGATCAGCGCATGATCAGTCACATGATCAGTGCATGATAAGCCACGTGATCAGTGCATGATCAGTCATGTGATCAGTGCATGATCAGTCATGTGACAGTGCATGGTAGCTGCGTGATCAGTGCATGATCAGTCACGTGATCAGTGCATGATAGCCACGTGATCAGTGCATGATCAGTCACCTGATCAGTGTATGATCATTCACGTGACCTGTACATGGTAGCTACATGATCATTGCATGATCAGCCACGTGAGTAGTGCATGATAGCCACGTGATCAGTGCATGATCAGTCACGTGATCAGTGCATGATCAGTCATGTGACCAGTACATGGTAGCTGCGTGATCATGGCATGATCAGCCACGTGATCAGTGCATGATAGCCACGTGATCAGTGCATGATCAGACACGTGATCAGTGCATGATCAGTCACGTGATCAGTGCATGATCAGCCACGTGATCAGTGCATGATCAGCCACGTGATCAGTGCATGATCAGCCACGTGATCAGTGCATGATCAGCCACGTGATCAGTGCATGATAGCCACGTGATCAGTGCATGATCAGTCACGTGATCAGTGCATGATCAGTCACGTGATCAGTGTATGATCAGCCACGTGATCAGTGCATGATCAGCCACGTGATCAGTGCATGATCAATTACGTGATCAGTGCATGATCAGTCACGTGACCAGTACATGGTAGCTACGTGATCATTGCATGATCAGCCACGTGATCAGTGCATGATAGCCACGTGATCAGTGCATGATAGCCACGTGATCAGTGCATGATCAGTCATGTGATACGTGTGTGATCAGCCACGTGATCAGTGCATGATATCCACGTGATCAGTGCATGATCAGCCACGTGATCAGTGCATGATAGCCACGTGATCAGTGCATGATCAGTCACGTGATACATGTGTGATCAGCCACGTGATCAGTGCATGATCAGCCACGTGATCAGTGCATGATCAGCCACGTGATCAGTGCATGATCAGTCACGTGATCAGTGCATGATCAGTCACGTGATCAGTGCATGATCAGCCACGTGATCAGTGCATGATCAGTCACGTGACCAGTGCATGGTTGCTACGTGATCAGTGCATGATCAGCCACGTGATCAGTGCATGATAGCCACGTGATCAGTGCATGAGTCACGTGTCAGTGCATGATCAGCCACGTGATCAGTGCATGATGCCACGTGATCAGTGCATGATCAGTCACGTGATCAGTGCATGATCAGCCACGTGATCAGTGCATGATCAGCCACGTGATCAGTGCATGATAGCCACGTGATCAGTGCATGATCAGTTACGTGATCAGTGCATGATCAGCCACGTGATCAGTGCATGAGTGCCACGTGATCAGTGCATGATAGTCACGTGATCAGTGTGTGATCAGCCACGTGATCAGTGCATGATCAGCCACGTGATCAGTGCATGATCAGTCACGTGAGCAGTGTATGATCAGCCACGTGATCAGTGCATGAGTGCCACGTGATCAGTGCATGATAGTCACGTGACAGTGTGTGATCAGCCACGTGATCAGTGCATGATCAGCCACGTGATCAGTGCATGATAGCCACGTGATCAGTGCATGATCAGCCACGTGATCAGTGCATGATCAGCCACGTGATCAGTGCATGATCAGTCACGTGATCAGTGTATGATCAGCCACGTGAACAGTGCATGCTCAGTCACGTGATCTGGGCCTGCTGAGCTGCGTGATTACTGTCTGCTCATCTGCTTGACAATTGCCAGCTGAGCTGCACGATTCCTGCCTGTCATCTGCTTGACAATTGCCAGCTGTGCTGCGTAATTCCTGCCTGCTCAGCTGCTTGATTATTGCCAGCTGAGCAGCATGATTCCTCACACCTGAGTTCCATGATTATTGCCTGCTGACTGTTTGATTCGTGCCTACTCAGCTCTTTGTTTATTGCCTCCAGAGGCACATGATCAGTGTATGATAGCAAACATGATCAGCGCATGATCAGTCACATGATCAGCGCCATTAAGTCACGTGATCACTACATGATAGTCATGTGATCAGTCCATGCTCAGTCACGGTATCAGTGCATGATCAGCCACGTGATCAGTGCATGATCTGTCACAAGATTAGTGTATGATCATCCACGTGATCAGTGCACGGGCAGTCATGTGATCAGTGCATGATATAGACGTGAACAGTGCATGATCAGTCTCGTGATCAGTGCATGATAGCCACGTGATCAGTGCATGATCAGTCACCTGATGGGTGTATGATCATTCACGTGACCTGTACATGGTAGCTACATGATCATTGCATGATCAGCCACGTGAGTAGTGCATGATAGCCACGTGATCACTGCATGATCAGTCACGTGATCAGTGCATGATCAGTCATGTGACCAGTACATGGTAGCTGCGTGATCATGGCATGATCAGCCACGTGAGCAGTGCATGATAGCCACGTGATCAGTGCATGATCAGACACGTGATCAGTGCATGATCAGTCACGTGATCAGTGCATGATCAGCCACGTGATCAGTGCATGATCAGGCACGTGATCAGTGCATGTCAGCCACGTGATCAGTGCATGATAGCCACGTGATCAGTGCATGATCAGTCACGTGATCAGTGCATGATCAGCCACGTGATCAGTGCATGATAGCCACGTGATCAGTGCATGATCAGCCACGTGATCAGTGCATGAGAGCCACGTGATCAGTGCATGATCAGTCACGTGATCATGTGTGATCAGCCACGTGATCAGTGCATGATGAGCCACGTGATCAGTGCATGATCAATTACGTGATCAGTGCATGATCAGTCACGTGACCAGTACATGGTTGCTACGTGATCGTGCATGATCAGCCACGTGAGCAGTGCATGATAGCCACGTGATCAGTGCATGATCAGTCACGTGATCAGTGCATGATCAGTCACGTGATCAGTGCATGATCATTTACGTGATCAGTGCATGATCAGTCACGTGACCAGTATATGGTTGCTACGTGATCATTGCATGACAGCCACGTGAGCAGTGCATGATAGCCACGTGATGTGTGCATGAGTTACGTGAGCAGTGTATGATCAGCCACGTGATCAGTGCATGAGTGCCACGTGATCAGTGCATGATAGTCACGTGACAGTGTGTGATCAGCCACGTGAACAGTGCATGATCAGCCACGTGATCAGTGCATGATAGCCACGTGATCAGTGCATGATCATCACGTGATCAGTGTATGATCAGCCACGTGAACAGTGCATGCTCAGTCACGTGATCTGGGCCTGCTGAGCTGCGTGATTACTGTCTGCTCATCTGCTTGACAATTGCCAGCTGAGCTGCACGATTCCTGCCTGTCATCTGCTTGACAATTGCCAGCTGTGCTGCGTAATTCCTGCCTGCTCAGCTGCTTGATTATTGCCAGCTGAGCAGCATGATTCCTCACACCTGAGTTCCATGATTATTGCCTGCTGACTGTTTGATTCGTGCCTACTCAGCTCTTTGTTTATTGCCTCCAGAGGCACATGATCAGTGTATGATAGCAAACATGATCAGCGCATGATCAGTCACATGATCAGCGCCATTAAGTCACGTGATCACTACATGATAGTCATGTGATCAGTCCATGCTCAGTCACGGTATCAGTGCATGATCAGCCACGTGATCAGTGCATGATCTGTCACAAGATTAGTGTATGATCATCCACGTGATCAGTGCATGGGCAGTCATGTGATCAGTGCATGATATAGACGTGATCAGTGCATGATCAGTCTCGTGATCAGTGCATGATAGCCACGTGATCAGTGCATGATCAGTCACCTGATGGGTGTATGATCATTCACGTGACCTGTACATGGTAGCTACATGATCATTGCATGATCAGCCACGTGAGTAGTGCATGATAGCCACGTGATCACTGCATGATCAGTCACGTGATCAGTGCATGATCAGCCACGTGATCAGTGCATGATCAGCCACGTGATCAGTGCATGATCAGTCACGTGATCAGTGCATGATCAGTCACGTGATCAGTGCATGATCAGCCACGTGATCAGTGCATGATCAGCCACGTGATCAGTGCATGATCACACGTGATCAGTGCATGATCAGTCACGTGATCAGTACATGGTAGCGTGATCATTGCATGATCAGCCACGTGATCAGTGCATGATAGCCACGTGATCAGTGCATGATAGCCACGTGATCAGTGCATGATCAGTCATGTGATCGTGTGTGATCAGCCACGTGATCAGTGCATGATATCCACGTGATCAGTGCATGACAGCCACGTGATCAGTGCATGAGAGCCACGTGATCAGTGCATGATCAGTCACGTGATCATGTGTGATCAGCCACGTGATCAGTGCATGATGAGCCACGTGATCAGTGCATGATCAATTACGTGATCAGTGCATGATCAGTCACGTGACCAGTACATGGTTGCTACGTGATCGTTGCATGATCAGCCACGTGAGCAGTGCATGATAGCCACGTGATCAGTGCATGATCAGTCACGTGATCAGTACATGATCAGTCACGTGATCAGTGCATGATCATTTACGTGATCAGTGCATGATCAGTCACGTGACCAGTATATGGTTGCTACGTGATCATTCCATGACAGCCACGTGAGCAGTGCATGATAGCCACGTGATGTGTGCATGAGTTACGTGAGCAGAGTATGATCAGCCACGTGATCAGTGCATGAGTGCCACGTGATCAGTGCATGATAGTCACGTGACAGTGTGTGATCAGCCACGTGAACAGTGCATGATCAGCCACGTGATCAGTGCATGATAGCCACGTGATCAGTGCATGATCATCACGTGATCAGTGTATGATCAGCCACGTGAACAGTGCATGCTCAGTCACGTGATCTGGGCCTGCTGAGCTGCGTGATTACTGTCTGCTCATCTGCTTGACAATTGCCAGCTGAGCTGCACGATTCCTGCCTGTCATCTGCTTGACAATTGCCAGCTGTGCTGCGTAATTCCTGCCTGCTCAGCTGCTTGATTATTGCCAGCTGAGCAGCATGATTCCTCACACCTGAGTTCCATGATTATTGCCTGCTGACTGTTTGATTCGTGCCTACTCAGCTCTTTGTTTATTGCCTCCAGAGGCACATGATCAGTGTATGATAGCAAACATGATCAGCGCATGATCAGTCACATGATCAGCGCCATTAAGTCACGTGATCACTACATGATAGTCATGTGATCAGTCCATGCTCAGTCACGGTATCAGTGCATGATCAGCCACGTGATCAGTGCATGATCTGTCACAAGATTAGTGTATGATCATCCACGTGATCAGTGCATGGGCAGTCATGTGATCAGTGCATGATATAGACGTGATCAGTGCATGATCAGTCTCGTGATCAGTGCATGATAGCCACGTGATCAGTGCATGATCAGTCACCTGATGGGTGTATGATCATTCACGTGACCTGTACATGGTAGCTACATGATCATTGCATGATCAGCCACGTGAGTAGTGCATGATAGCCACGTGATCAGTGCATGATCAGTCACGTGATCAGTGCATGATCAGCCACGTGATCAGTGCATGATCAGCCACGTGATCAGTGCATGATCAGCCACGTGATCAGTGCATGATCAGTCACGTGATCAGTGCATGATCAGCCACGTGATCAGTGCATGATCAGCCACGTGATCAGTGCATGATCAACGTGATCAGTGCATGATCAGTCACGTGATCAGTACATGGTAGCTACGTGATCAGTGCATGATCAGCCACGTGATCAGTGCATGATAGCCACGTGATCAGTGCATGATAGCCACGTGATCAGTGCATGATCAGTCATGTGATACGTGTGTGATCAGCCACGTGATCAGTGCATGATATCCACGTGATCAGTGCATGACAGCCACGTGATCAGTGCATGAGAGCCACGTGATCAGTGCATGATCAGTCACGTGATACATGTGTGATCAGCCACGTGATCAGTGCATGATGAGCCACGTGATCAGTGCATGATCAATTACGTGATCAGTGCATGATCAGTCACGTGACCAGTACATGGTTGCTACGTGATCGTGCATGATCAGCCACGTGAGCAGTGCATGATAGCCACGTGATCAGTGCATGATCAGTCACGTGATCAGTGCATGATCAGTCACGTGAACAGTGCATGATCATTTACGTGATCAGTGCATGATCAGTCACGTGACCAGTATATGGTTGCTACGTGATCATTGCATGACAGCCACGTGAGCAGTGCATGATAGCCACGTGATGTGTGCATGAGTTACGTGATCAGTGTATGATCAGCCACGTGATCAGTGCATGAGTGCCACGTGATCAGTGCATGATATGTCACGTGACAGTGTGTGATCAGCCACGTGAACAGTGCATGTTCAGCCACGTGATCAGTGCATGATAGCCACGTGATCAGTGCATGATCAGTTACGTGAGCAGTGCATGATCAGCCACGTGATCAGTGCATGGTCAGACACGTGATCAGTGTATGATCAGCCACGTGATCAGTGCATGATAGCCACGTGATCAGTGCATGATCAGTCACGTGATCAGTGCATTCAGTCACGTGATCAGTGCATGATAGTCACGTGATCAGTGCATGCTCAGTCACGTGATCAGTGCATGATCAGCCACGTGATCAGTGCATGATCTGTCACATGATCAGTGTATGATCATCCACGTGATCAGTGCATGGGCAGTCATGTGATCAGTGCATGATATAGACGTGATCAGTGCATGATCAGTCACGTGATCAGTGCATGATAGCCACGTGATCAGTGCATGATCAGTCACCTGATCAGTGTATGATCATTCACGTGACCTGTACATGGTAGCTACATGATCATTGCATGATCAGCCACGTGATAGTGCATGATAGCCACGTGATCAGTGCATGATCAGTCACGTGATCAGTGCATGATCAGTCATGTGACCAGTACATGGTAGCTGCGTGATCATGCATGATCAGCCACGTGATCAGTGCATGATAGCCACGTGATCAGTGCATGATCAGTCACGTGATCAGTGCATGATCAGTCACGTGATCAGTGCATGATCAGCCACGTGATCAGTGCATGATCAGGCACGTGATCAGTGCATGATCAGCCACGTGATCAGTGCATGATAGCCACGTGATCAGTGCATGATCAGTCACGTGATCAGTGCATGATCAGTCACGTGATCAGTGCATGATCAGCCACGTGATCAGTGCATGATCAGCCACGTGATCAGTGCATGATCAATCACGTGATCAGTGCATGATCAGTCACGTGACCAGTACATGGTAGCTACGTGATCATTGCATGATCAGCCACGTGATCAGTGCATGATAGCCACGTGATCAGTGCATGATCAGTCATGTGATACGTGTGTGATCAGCCACGTGATCAGTGCATGATAGCCACGTGATCAGTGCATGACAGCCACGTGATCAGTGCATGATAGCCACGTGATCAGTGCATGATCAGTCACGTGATCAGTGTGATCAGCCACGTGATCAGTGCATGATAGCCACGTGATCAGTGCATGATCAGTTACGTGATCAGTGCATGATCAGTCACGTGATCAGTGCATGGTCAGCACGTGATCAGTGCATGATCAGCCACGTGATCAGTGCATGATAGCTACGTGATCAGTGCATGATCAGTCACGTGATCAGTGCATGATCAGCCACGTGAACAGTGCATGCTCAGTCACGTGATCTGGGCCTGCTGAGCTGCGTGATTACTGTCTGCTCATCTGCTTGACAATTGCCAGCTGAGCTGCACGATTCCTGCCTGTCATCTGCTTGACAATTGCCAGCTGTGCTGCGTAATTCCTGCCTGCTCAGCTGCTTGATTATTGCCAGCTGAGCAGCATGATTCCTCACACCTGAGTTCCATGATTATTGCCTGCTGACTGTTTGATTCGTGCCTACTCAGCTCTTTGTTTATTGCCTCCAGAGGCACATGATCAGTGTATGATAGCAAACATGATCAGCGCATGATCAGTCACATGATCAGCGCCATTAAGTCACGTGATCACTACATGATAGTCATGTGATCAGTCCATGCTCAGTCACGGTATCAGTGCATGATCAGCCACGTGATCAGTGCATGATCTGTCACAAGATTAGTGTATGATCATCCACGTGATCAGTGCATGGGCAGTCATGTGATCAGTGCATGATATAGACGTGAACAGTGCATGATCAGTCTCGTGATCAGTGCATGATCAGCCACGTGATCAGTGCATGATCAGCCACGTGATCAGTGCATGATCAGCCACGTGATCAGTGCATGATCAGCTACGTGATCAGTGCATGATCAGTCACGTGATCAGTACATGATAGCCACGTGATCATTGCATGATCAGCCACGTGATCAGTGCATGATCAGCCACGTGATCAGTGCATGATCAGCCACGTGATCAGTGCATGATCAGCCACGTGATCAGTGCATGATCAGTCACGTGATCAGTGCATGATCAGTCACGTGATCAGTGCATGATAGCCACGTGATCAGTGCATGATCAGCCACGTGATCAGTGCATGATAGCCACGTGATCAGTGCATGATCAGTCACGTGATCAGTGCATGATCAGTTACGTGATCAGTGCATGATCAGCCACGTGATCAGTGCATGATCAGCCACGTGATCAGTGCATGATCAATTACGTGATCAGTGCATGATCAGTCACGTGACCAGTACATGGTAGCTACGTGATCAGTGCATGATCAGTCACGTGATCAGTGCATGATCAGCCACGTGATCAGTGCATGATAGCCACGTGATCAGTGCATGATCAGCCACGTGATCAGTGCATGATATCCACGTGATCAGTGCATGACAGCCACGTGATCAGTGCATGAGAGCCACGTGATCAGTGCATGATCAGTCACGTGATACATGTGTGATCAGCCACGTGATCAGTGCATGATGAGCCACGTGATCAGTGCAGGATCAATTACGTGATCAGTGCATGATCAGTCACGTGACCAGTACATGGTTGCTACGTGATCGTTGCATGATCAGCCACGTGAGCAGAGCATGATAGCCACGTGATCAGTGCATGATCAGTCACGTGAACAGTGCATGATCATTTACGTGATCTTTGCATGATCAGTCACGTGACCAGTATATGGTTGCTACGTGATCATTCCATGACGAGCCACGTGAGCAGTGCATGATAGCCACGTGATGTGTGCATGAGTTACGTGAGCAGAGTATGATCAGCCACGTGATCAGTGCATGAGTGCCACGTGATCAGTGCATGATATGTCACGTGACAGGTGTGTGATCAGCCACGTGAACAGTGCATGTTCAGCCACGTGATCAGTGCATGATAGCCACGTGATCAGTGTATGATCAGCCACGTGATCAGTGCATGGTCAGACACGTGAACAGTGTATGATCAGCCACGTGATCAGTGCATGATATCCAAGTGATCAGTGCATGATCATCACGTGATCAGTGTATGATCAGCCACGTGAACAGTGCATGCTCAGTCACGTGATCTGGGCCTGCTGAGCTGCGTGATTACTGTCTGCTCATCTGCTTGACAATTGCCAGCTGAGCTGCACGATTCCTGCCTGTCATCTGCTTGACAATTGCCAGCTGTGCTGCGTAATTCCTGCCTGCTCAGCTGCTTGATTATTGCCAGCTGAGCAGCATGATTCCTCACACCTGAGTTCCATGATTATTGCCTGCTGACTGTTTGATTCGTGCCTACTCAGCTCTTTGTTTATTGCCTCCAGAGGCACATGATCAGTGTATGATAGCAAACATGATCAGCGCATGATCAGTCACATGATCAGCGCCATTAAGTCACGTGATCACTACATGATAGTCATGTGATCAGTCCATGCTCAGTCACGGTATCAGTGCATGATCAGCCACGTGATCAGTGCATGATCTGTCACAAGATTAGTGTATGATCATCCACGTGATCAGTGCATGGGCAGTCATGTGATCAGTGCATGATATAGACGTGAACAGTGCATGATCAGTCTCGTGATCAGTGCATGATAGCCACGTGATCAGTGCATGATCAGTCACCTGATGGGTGTATGATCATTCACGTGACCTGTACATGGTAGCTACATGATCATTGCATGATCAGCCACGTGAGTAGTGCATGATAGCCACGTGATCACTGCATGATCAGTCACGTGATCAGTGCATGATCAGTCATGTGACCAGTACATGGTAGCTGCGTGATCATGGCATGATCAGCCACGTGAGCAGTGCATGATAGCCACGTGATCAGTGCATGATCAGACACGTGATCAGTGCATGATCAGTCACGTGATCAGTGCATGATCAGCCACGTGATCAGTGCATGATCAGGCACGTGATCAGTGTATGTCAGCCACGTGATCAGTGCATGATAGCCACGTGATCAGTGCATGATCAGTCACGTGATCAGTGCATGATCAGTCACGTGATCAGTGCATGATCAGCCACGTGATCAGTGCATGATCAGCCACGTGATCAGTGCATGATCAGTCACGTGATCAGTGCATGATCAGCCACGTGATCAGTGCATGATAGCCACGTGATCAGTGCATGATCAGTCACGTGATCAGTGCATGATCAGTCACGTGATCAGTGCATGATCAGCCACGTGATCAGTGCATGATCAGCCACGTGATCAGTGCATGATCAATTACGTGATCAGTGCATGATCAGTCACGTGACCAGTACATGGTAGCTACGTGATCAGTGCATGATCAGCCACGTGATCAGTGCATGATAGCCACGTGATCAGTGCATGATCAGCCACGTGATCAGTGCATGATCAGTCACGTGATAGTGTGTGATCAGCCACGTGATCAGTGCATGATAGCCACGTGATCAGTGCATGACAGCCACGTGATCAGTGCATGATAGCCACGTGATCAGTGCATGATCAGTCACGTGATCAGTGTGATCAGCCACGTGATCAGTGCATGATCAGCCACGTGATCAGTGCATGATCAGTTACGTGATCAGTGCATGATCAGCCACGTGATCAGTGCATGGTCAGCACGTGATCAGTGCATGATCAGCCACGTGATCAGTGCATGATAGCCACGTGATCAGTGCATGATCAGTCACGTGATCAGTGTATGATCAGCCACGTGAACAGTGCATGCTCAGTCACGTGATCTGGGCCTGCTGAGCTGCGTGATTACTGTCTGCTCATCTGCTTGACAATTGCCAGCTGAGCTGCACGATTCCTGCCTGTCATCTGCTTGACAATTGCCAGCTGTGCTGCGTAATTCCTGCCTGCTCAGCTGCTTGATTATTGCCAGCTGAGCAGCATGATTCCTCACACCTGAGTTCCATGATTATTGCCTGCTGACTGTTTGATTCGTGCCTACTCAGCTCTTTGTTTATTGCCTCCAGAGGCACATGATCAGTGTATGATAGCAAACATGATCAGCGCATGATCAGTCACATGATCAGCGCCATTAAGTCACGTGATCACTACATGATAGTCATGTGATCAGTCCATGCTCAGTCACGGTATCAGTGCATGATCAGCCACGTGATCAGTGCATGATCTGTCACAAGATTAGTGTATGATCATCCACGTGATCAGTGCATGGGCAGTCATGTGATCAGTGCATGATATAGACGTGATCAGTGCATGATCAGTCACGTGATCAGTGCATGATCAGTCACGTGATCAGTGCATGATCAGCCACGTGATCAGTGCATGATCAGCCACGTGATCAGTGCATGATCAGTCACGTGATCAGTGCATGATCAGTCACGTGACCAGTACATGGTAGCTACGTGATCATTGCATGATCAGCCACGTGATCAGTGCATGATAGCCACGTGATCAGTGCATGATCAGCCACGTGATCAGTGCATGATCAGCCACGTGATCAGTGCATGATCAGTCACGTGATCAGTGCATGATCAGTCACGTGATCAGTGCATGATAGCCACGTGATCAGTGCATGATCAGCCACGTGATCAGTGCATGATAGCCACGTGATCAGTGCATGATCAGTCACGTGATCAGTGCATGATCAGTCACGTGATCAGTGCATGATCAGCCACGTGATCAGTGCATGATAGCCACGTGATCAGTGCATGATCAGTCATGTGATCGTGTGTGATCAGCCACGTGATCAGTGCATGATAGCCACGTGATCAATGCATGAGAGCCACGTGATCAGTGCATGATCAGTCACGTGATACATGTGTGATCAGCCACGTGATCAGTGCATGATGAGCCACGTGATCAGTGCAGGATCAATTACGTGATCAGTGCATGATCAGTCACGTGACCAGTACATGGTTGCTACGTGATCATTGCATGATCAGCCACGTGAGCAGAGCATGATAGCCACGTGATCAGTGCATGATCAGTCACGTGATCAGTACATGATCAGTCACGTGAACAGTGCATGATCATTTACGTGATCTTTGCATGATCAGTCACGTGACCAGTATATGGTTGCTACGTGATCATTCCATGACGAGCCACGTGAGCAGTGCATGATAGCCACGTGATGTGTGCATGAGTTACGTGAGCAGAGTATGATCAGCCACGTGATCAGTGCATGAGTGCCACGTGATCAGTGCATGATATGTCACGTGACAGGTGTGTGATCAGCCACGTGAACAGTGCATGTTCAGCCACGTGATCAGTGCATGATAGCCACGTGATCAGTGCATGATCAGCCACGTGATCAGTGCATGTTCAGACACGTGAACAGTGTATGATCAGCCACGTGATCAGTGCATGATATCCAAGTGATCAGTGCATGATCATCACGTGATCAGTGTATGATCAGCCACGTGAACAGTGCATGCTCAGTCACGTGATCTGGGCCTGCTGAGCTGCGTGATTACTGTCTGCTCATCTGCTTGACAATTGCCAGCTGAGCTGCACGATTCCTGCCTGTCATCTGCTTGACAATTGCCAGCTGTGCTGCGTAATTCCTGCCTGCTCAGCTGCTTGATTATTGCCAGCTGAGCAGCATGATTCCTCACACCTGAGTTCCATGATTATTGCCTGCTGACTGTTTGATTCGTGCCTACTCAGCTCTTTGTTTATTGCCTCCAGAGGCACATGATCAGTGTATGATAGCAAACATGATCAGCGCATGATCAGTCACATGATCAGCGCCATTAAGTCACGTGATCACTACATGATAGTCATGTGATCAGTCCATGCTCAGTCACGGTATCAGTGCATGATCAGCCACGTGATCAGTGCATGATCTGTCACAAGATTAGTGTATGATCATCCACGTGATCAGTGCATGGGCAGTCATGTGATCAGTGCATGATATAGACGTGATCAGTGCATGATCAGTCTCGTGATCAGTGCATGATAGCCACGTGATCAGTGCATGATCAGTCACCTGATGGGTGTATGATCATTCACGTGACCTGTACATGGTAGCTACATGATCATTGCATGATCAGCCACGTGAGTAGTGCATGATAGCCACGTGATCACTGCATGATCAGTCACGTGATCAGTGCATGATCAGTCATGTGACCAGTACATGGTAGCTGCGTGATCATGGCATGATCAGCCACGTGAGCAGTGCATGATAGCCACGTGATCAGTGCATGATCAGACAGATCAGTGCATGATCAGTCACGTGATCAGTGCATGATCAGCCACGTGATCAGTGCATGACCAGGCACGTGATCAGTGTATGTCCAGCCAAGTGATCAGTGCATGATAGCCACGTGATCAGTGCATGATCAGTCACGTGATCAGTGCATGATCAGTTATGTGATCAGTGTATGATCAGCCACGTGATCAGTGCATGATCAGCCACATGATCAGTGCATGATCAATTACGTGATCAGTGCATGATCAGTCACGTGACCAGTACATGGTAGCTACGTGATCATTGCTGATCAGCCACGTGATCAGTGCATGATAGCCACGTGATCAGTGCATGATAGCCACGTGATCAGTGCATGATCAGTCATGTGATACGTGTGTGATCAGCCACGTGATCAGTGCATGATATCCACGTGATCAGTGCATGACAGCCACGTGATCAGTGCATGAGAGCCACGTGATCAGTGCATGATCAGTCACGTGATACATGTGTGATCAGCCACGTGATCAGTGCATGATGAGCCACGTGATCAGTGCAGGATCAATTACGTGATCAGTGCATGATCAGTCACGTGACCAGTACATGGTTGCTACGTGATCGTTGCATGATCAGCCACGTGAGCAGAGCATGATAGCCACGTGATCAGTGCATGATCAGTCACGTGATCAGTACATGATCAGTCACGTGAACAGTGCATGATCATTTACGTGATCTTTGCATGATCAGTCACGTGACCAGTATATGGTTGCTACGTGATCATTCCATGACGAGCCACGTGAGCAGTGCATGATAGCCACGTGATGTGTGCATGAGTTACGTGAGCAGAGTATGATCAGCCACGTGATCAGTGCATGAGTGCCACGTGATCAGTGCATGATATGTCACGTGACAGGTGTGTGATCAGCCACGTGAACAGTGCATGTTCAGCCACGTGATCAGTGCATGATAGCCACGTGATCAGTGCATGATCAGCCACGTGATCAGTGCATGGTCAGACACGTGAACAGTGTATGATCAGCCACGTGATCAGTGCATGATATCCAAGTGATCAGTGCATGATCATCACGTGATCAGTGTATGATCAGCCACGTGAACAGTGCATGCTCAGTCACGTGATCTGGGCCTGCTGAGCTGCGTGATTACTGTCTGCTCATCTGCTTGACAATTGCCAGCTGAGCTGCACGATTCCTGCCTGTCATCTGCTTGACAATTGCCAGCTGTGCTGCGTAATTCCTGCCTGCTCAGCTGCTTGATTATTGCCAGCTGAGCAGCATGATTCCTCACACCTGAGTTCCATGATTATTGCCTGCTGACTGTTTGATTCGTGCCTACTCAGCTCTTTGTTTATTGCCTCCAGAGGCACATGATCAGTGTATGATAGCAAACATGATCAGCGCATGATCAGTCACATGATCAGCGCCATTAAGTCACGTGATCACTACATGATAGTCATGTGATCAGTCCATGCTCAGTCACGGTATCAGTGCATGATCAGCCACGTGATCAGTGCATGATCTGTCACAAGATTAGTGTATGATCATCCACGTGATCAGTGCATGGGCAGTCATGTGATCAGTGCATGATATAGACGTGATCAGTGCATGATCAGTCTCGTGATCAGTGCATGATAGCCACGTGATCAGTGCATGATCAGTCACCTGATGGGTGTATGATCATTCACGTGACCTGTACATGGTAGCTACATGATCATTGCATGATCAGCCACGTGATCAGTGCATGATAGCCACGTGATCACTGCATGATCAGTCACGTGATCAGTGCATGATCAGTCATGTGACCAGTACATGGTAGCTGCGTGATCATGGCATGATCAGCCACGTGAGCAGTGCATGATAGCCACGTGATCAGTGCATGATCAGACACGTGATCAGTGCATGATCAGTCACGTGATCAGTGCATGATCAGCCACGTGATCAGTGCATGACCAGGCACGTGATCAGTGTATGTCAGCCACGTGATCAGTGCATGATAGCCACGTGATCAGTGCATGATCAGTCACGTGATCAGTGCATGATCAGTTATGTGATCAGTGTATGATCAGCCACGTGATCAGTGCATGATCAGCCACGTGATCAGTGCATGATCAATTACGTGATCAGTGCATGATCAGTCACGTGACCAGTACATGGTAGCTACGTGATCATCCCATGATCAGCCACGTGATCAGTGCATGATAGCCACGTGATCAGTGCATGATAGCCACGTGATCAGTGCATGATCAGTCATGTGATACGTGTGTGATCAGCCACGTGATCAGTGCATGATATCCACGTGATCAGTGCATGACAGCCACGTGATCAGTGCATGAGAGCCACGTGATCAGTGCATGATCAGTCACGTGATACATGTGTGATCAGCCACGTGATCAGTGCATGATGAGCCACGTGATCAGTGCATGATCAATTACGTGATCAGTGCATGATCAGTCACGTGACCAGTACATGGTTGCTACGTGATCGTGCATGATCAGCCACGTGATCAGTGCATGATAGCCACGTGATCAGTGCATGATCAGTCACGTGATCAGTGCATGATCAGTCACGTGAACAGTGCATGATCATTTACGTGATCAGTGCATGATCAGTCACGTGACCAGTATATGGTTGCTACGTGATCATTCCATGACAGCCACGTGAGCAGTGCATGATAGCCACGTGATGTGTGCATGAGTTACGTGAGCAGTGTATGATCAGCCACGTGATCAGTGCATGAGAGTCACGTGATCAGTGCATGATAGTCACGTGACAGTGTGTGATCAGCCACGTGATCAGTGCATGATCAGCCACGTGATCAGTGCATGATAGCCACGTGATCAGTGCATGATCAGTCACGTGATCAGTGCATGATCAGCCACGTGATCAGTGCATGATCAGTCACGTGATCAGTGCATGAGCTGCGTGATCAGTGCATGATCAGCCACGTGATCAGTGCATGATAGCCACGTGATCAGTGCATGATCAGTCACGTGATCAGTGCATGATCAGTCACGTGATCAGTGCATGATCAGCCACGTGATCAGTGCATGATCAGTCACGTGATCAGTGCATGATCAGCCACGTGATCAGTGCATGATCAGGCACGTGATCAGTGCATGATCAGCCACGTGATCAGTGCATGATAGCCACGTGATCAGTGCATGATCAGCCACGTGATCAGTGCATGATAGCCACGTGATCAGTGCATGATCAGTCATGTGATACGTGTGTGATCAGCCACGTGATCAGTGCATGATATCCACGTGATCAGTGCATGACAGCCACGTGATCAGTGCATGAGAGCCACGTGATCAGTGCATGATCAGTCACGTGATACATGTGTGATCAGCCACGTGATCAGTGCATCATGAGCCACGTGATCAGTGCAGGATCAATTACGTGATCAGTGCATGATCAGTCACGTGACCAGTACATGGTTGCTACGTGATCGTTGCATGATCAGCCACGTGAGCAGAGCATGATAGCCACGTGATCAGTGCATGATCAGTCACGTGATCAGTACATGATCAGTCACGTGAACAGTGCATGATCATTTACGTGATCTGTGCATGATCAGTCACGTGACCAGTATATGGTTGCTACGTGATCATTCCATGACGAGCCACGTGAGCAGTGCATGATAGCCACGTGATGTGTGCATGAGTTACGTGAGCAGAGTATGATCAGCCACGTGATCAGTGCATGAGTGCCACGTGATCAGTGCATGATATGTCACGTGACAGGTGTGTGATCAGCCACGTGAACAGTGCATGTTCAGCCACGTGATCAGTGCATGATAGCCACGTGATCAGTGCATGATCAGTTACGTGAGCAGTGTATGATCAGCCACGTGATCAGTGCATGGTCAGACACGTGAACAGTGTATGATCAGCCACGTGATCAGTGCATGATATCCAAGTGATCAGTGCATGATCATCACGTGATCAGTGTATAATCAGCCACGTGAACAGTGCATGCTCAGTCACGTGATCTGGGCCTGCTGAGCTGCGTGATTACTGTCTGCTCATCTGCTTGACAATTGCCAGCTGAGCTGCACGATTCCTGCCTGTCATCTGCTTGACAATTGCCAGCTGTGCTGCGTAATTCCTGCCTGCTCAGCTGCTTGATTATTGCCAGCTGAGCAGCATGATTCCTCACACCTGAGTTCCATGATTATTGCCTGCTGACTGTTTGATTCGTGCCTACTCAGCTCTTTGTTTATTGCCTCCAGAGGCACATGATCAGTGTATGATAGCAAACATGATCAGCGCATGATCAGTCACATGATCAGTGCCATTAAGTCACGTGATCACTACATGATAGTCATGTGATCAGTCCATGCTCAGTCACGGTATCAGTGCATGATCAGCCACGTGATCAGTGCATGATCTGTCAGAAGATTAGTGTATGATCATCCACGTGATCAGTGCATGGGCAGTCATGTGATCAGTGCATGATATAGACGTGATCAGTGCATGATCAGTCTCGTGATCAGTGCATGATAGCCACGTGATCAGTGCATGATCAGTCACCTGATGGGTGTATGATCATTCACGTGACCTGTACATGGTAGCTACATGATCATTGCATGATCAGCCACGTGAGTAGTGCATGATAGCCACGTGATCACTGCATGATCAGTCACGTGATCAGTGCATGATCAGTCATGTGACCAGTACATGGTAGCTGCGTGATCATGGCATGATCAGCCACGTGAGCAGTGCATGATAGCCACGTGATCAGTGCATGATCAGACACGTGATCAGTGCATGATCAGTCACGTGATCAGTGCATGATCAGCCACGTGATCAGTGCATGACCAGGCACGTGATCAGTGTATGTCAGCCAAGTGATCAGTGCATGATAGCCACGTGATCAGTGCATGATCAGTCACGTGATCAGTGCATGATCAGTTATGTGATCAGTGTATGATCAGCCACGTGATCAGTGCATGATCAGCCACATGATCAGTGCATGATCAATTACGTGATCAGTGCATGATCAGTCACGTGACCAGTACATGGTAGCTACGTGATCATTGCATGATCAGCCACGTGATCAGTGCATGATAGCCACGTGATCAGTGCATGATAGCCACGTGATCAGTGCATGATCAGTCATGTGATACGTGTGTGATCAGCCACGTGATCAGTGCATGATATCCACGTGATCAGTGCATGACAGCCACGTGATCAGTGCATGAGAGCCACGTGATCAGTGCATGATCAGTCACGTGATACATGTGTGATCAGCCACGTGATCAGTGCATGATGAGCCACGTGATCAGTGCAGGATCAATTACGTGATCAGTGCATGATCAGTCACGTGACCAGTACATGGTTGCTACGTGATCGTTGCATGATCAGCCACGTGAGCAGAGCATGATAGCCACGTGATCAGTGCATGATCAGTCACGTGATCAGTACATGATCAGTCACGTGAACAGTGCATGATCATTTACGTGATCTTTGCATGATCAGTCACGTGACCAGTATATGGTTGCTACGTGATCATTCCATGACGAGCCACGTGAGCAGTGCATGATAGCCACGTGATGTGTGCATGAGTTACGTGAGCAGAGTATGATCAGCCACGTGATCAGTGCATGAGTGCCACGTGATCAGTGCATGATATGTCACGTGACAGGTGTGTGATCAGCCACGTGAACAGTGCATGTTCAGCCACGTGATCAGTGCATGATAGCCACGTGATCAGTGCATGATCAGTTACGTGAGCAGTGTATGATCAGCCACGTGATCAGTGCATGGTCAGACACGTGAACAGTGTATGATCAGCCACGTGATCAGTGCATGATATCCAAGTGATCAGTGCATGATCATCACGTGATCAGTGTATGATCAGCCACGTGAACAGTGCATGCTCAGTCACGTGATCTGGGCCTGCTGAGCTGCGTGATTACTGTCTGCTCATCTGCTTGACAATTGCCAGCTGAGCTGCACGATTCCTGCCTGTCATCTGCTTGACAATTGCCAGCTGTGCTGCGTAATTCCTGCCTGCTCAGCTGCTTGATTATTGCCAGCTGAGCAGCATGATTCCTCACACCTGAGTTCCATGATTATTGCCTGCTGACTGTTTGATTCGTGCCTACTCAGCTCTTTGTTTATTGCCTCCAGAGGCACATGATCAGTGTAAGATAGCAAACATGATCAGTCACATGATCAGCGCCATTAAGTCACGTGATCACTACATGATAGTCATGTGATCAGTCCATGCTCAGTCACGGTATCAGTGCATGATCAGCCACGTGATCAGTGCATGATCTGTCACAAGATTAGTGTATGATCATCCACGTGATCAGTGCATGGGCAGTCATGTGATCAGTGCATGATATAGACGTGATCAGTGCATGATCAGTCTCGTGATCCGTGCATGATAGCCACGTGATCAGTGCATGATCAGTCACCTGATGGGTGTATGATCATTCACGTGACCTGTACATGGTAGCTACATGATCATTGCATGATCAGCCACGTGATCAGTGCATGATAGCCACGTGATCAGTGCATGATCAGTCACGTGATCAGTGCATGATCAGTCACGTGATCAGTGCATGATCAGACACGTGATCAGTGCATGATCAGTCACGTGATCAGTGCATGATCAGCCACGTGATCAGTGCATGATCCACGTGATCAGTGCATGATCAGCCACGTGATCAGTGCATGATCAGCCACGTGATCAGTGCATGATCAGCCACGTGATCAGTGCATGATCAATTACGTGATCAGTGCATGATCAGTCACGTGATCAGTGCATGGTAGCTACGTGATCATTGCATGATCAGCCACGTGATCAGTGCATGATAGCCACGTGATCAGTGCATGATAGCCACGTGATCAGTGCATGATCAGTCATGTGATACGTGTGTGATCAGCCACGTGATCAGTGCATGATATCCACGTGATCAGTGCATGACAGCCACGTGATCAGTGCATGAGAGCCACGTGATCAGTGCATGATCAGTCACGTGATACATGTGTGATCAGCCACGTGATCAGTGCATGATGAGCCACGTGATCAGTGCAGGATCAATTACGTGATCAGTGCATGATCAGTCACGTGACCAGTACATGGTTGCTACGTGATCGTTGCATGATCAGCCACGTGAGCAGAGCATGATAGCCACGTGATCAGTGCATGATCAGTCACGTGATCAGTACATGATCAGTCACGTGAACAGTGCATGATCATTTACGTGATCTTTGCATGATCAGTCACGTGACCAGTATATGGTTGCTACGTGATCATTCCATGACGAGCCACGTGAGCAGTGCATGATAGCCACGTGATGTGTGCATGAGTTACGTGAGCAGAGTATGATCAGCCACGTGATCAGTGCATGAGTGCCACGTGATCAGTGCATGATATGTCACGTGACAGGTGTGTGATCAGCCACGTGAACAGTGCATGTTCAGCCACGTGATCAGTGCATGATAGCCACGTGATCAGTGCATGATCAGTTACGTGAGCAGTGTATGATCAGCCACGTGATCAGTGCATGGTCAGACACGTGAACAGTGTATGATCAGCCACGTGATCAGTGCATGATATCCAAGTGATCAGTGCATGATCATCACGTGATCAGTGTATGATCAGCCACGTGAACAGTGCATGCTCAGTCACGTGATCTGGGCCTGCTGAGCTGCGTGATTACTGTCTGCTCATCTGCTTGACAATTGCCAGCTGAGCTGCACGATTCCTGCCTGTCATCTGCTTGACAATTGCCAGCTGTGCTGCGTAATTCCTGCCTGTTCATCTGCTTGATTATTGCCAGCTGTGCAGCATGATTCCTCACACCTGAGTTCCATGATTATTGCCTGCTGACTGTTTAATTCGTGCCTACTCAGCTCTTTGTTTATTGCCTCCAGAGGCACATGATCAGTGTATGATAGCAAACATGATCAGCGCATGATCAGTCACATGATCAGCGCCATTAAGTCACGTGATCACTACATGATAGTCATGTGATCAGTCCATGCTCAGTCACGGTATCAGTGCATGATCAGCCACGTGATCAGTGCATGATCTGTCACAAGATTAGTGTATGATCATCCACGTGATCAGTGCATGGGCAGTCATGTGATCAGTGCATGATATAGACGTGATCAGTGCATGATCAGTCTCGTGATCAGTGCATGATAGCCACGTGATCAGTGCATGATCAGTCACCTGATGGGTGTATGATCATTCACGTGACCTGTACATGGTAGCTACATGATCATTGCATGATCAGCCACGTGAGTAGTGCATGATAGCCACGTGATCACTGCATGATCAGTCACGTGATCAGTGCATGATCAGTCATGTGACCAGTACATGGTAGCTGCGTGATCATGGCATGATCAGCCACGTGAGCAGTGCATGATAGCCACGTGATCAGTGCATGATCAGACACGTGATCAGTGCATGATCAGTCACGTGATCAGTGCATGATCAGCCACGTGATCAGTGCATGACCAGGCACGTGATCAGTGTATGTCAGCCAAGTGATCAGTGCATGATAGCCACGTGATCAGTGCATGATCAGTCACGTGATCAGTGCATGATCAGTTATGTGATCAGTGTATGATCAGCCACGTGATCAGTGCATGATCAGCCACATGATCAGTGCATGATCAATTACGTGATCAGTGCATGATCAGTCACGTGACCAGTACATGGTAGCTACTTGATCATTGAATGATCAGCCACGTGATCAGTGCATGATAGCCACGTGATCAGTGCATGATAGCCACGTGATCAGTGCATGATCAGTCATGTGATACGTGTGTGATAAGCCACATGATCAGTGCATGATATCCACGTGATCAGTGCATGACAGCCACGTGATCAGTGCATGAGAGCCACGTGATCAGTGCATGATCAGTCACGTGATACATGTGTGATCAGCCACGTGATCAGTGCATGATGAGCCACGTGATCAGTGCAGGATCAATTACGTGATCAGTGCATGATCAGTCACGTGACCAGTACATGGTTGCTACGCGATCGTTGCATGATCAGCCACGTGAGCAGAGCATGATAGCCACGTGATCAGTGCATGATCAGTCACGTGATCAGTACATGATCAGTCACGTGAACAGTGCATGATCATTTACGTGATCTTTGCATGATCAGTCACGTGACCAGTATATGGTTGCTACGTGATCATTCCATGACGAGCCACGTGAGCAGTGCATGATAGCCACGTGATGTGTGCATGAGTTACGTGAGCAGAGTATGATCAGCCACGTGATCAGTGCATGAGTGCCACGTGATCAGTGCATGATATGTCACGTGACAGGTGTGTGATCAGCCACGTGAACAGTGCATGTTCAGCCACGTGATCAGTGCATGATAGCCACGTGATCAGTGCATGATCAGTTACGTGAGCAGTGTATGATCAGCCACGTGATCAGTGCATGGTCAGACACGTGAACAGTGTATGATCAGCCACGTGATCAGTGCATGATATCCAAGTGATCAGTGCATGATCATCACGTGATCAGTGTATGATCAGCCACGTGAACAGTGCATGCTCAGTCATGTGATCTGGGCCTGCTGAGCTGCGTGATTACTGTCTGCTCATCTGCTTGACAATTGCCAGCTGAGCTGCACGATTCCTGCCTGTCATCTGCTTGACAATTGCCAGCTGTGCTGCGTAATTCCTGCCTGCTCAGCTGCTTGATTATTGCCAGCTGAGCAGCATGATTCCTCACACCTGAGTTCCATGATTATTGCCTGCTGACTGTTTGATTCGTGCCTACTCAGCTCTTTGTTTATTGCCTCCAGAGGCACATGATCAGTGTATGATAGCAAACATGATCAGCGCATGATCAGTCACATGATCAGCGCCATTAAGTCACGTGATCACTACATGATAGTCATGTGATCAGTCCATGCTCAGTCACGGTATCAGTGCATGATCAGCCACGTGATCAGTGCATGATCTGTCACAAGATTAGTGTATGATCATCCACGTGATCAGTGCATGGGCAGTCATGTGATCAGTGCATGATATAGACGTGATCAGTGCATGATCAGTCTCGTGATCAGTGCATGATAGCCACGTGATCAGTGCATGATCAGTCACCTGATGGGTGTATGATCATTCACGTGACCTGTACATGGTAGCTACATGATCATTGCATGATCAGCCACGTGAGTAGTGCATGATAGCCACGTGATCACTGCATGATCAGTCACGTGATCAGTGCATGATCAGTCATGTGACCAGTACATGGTAGCTGCGTGATCATGGCATGATCAGCCACGTGAGAAGTGCATGATAGCCACGTGATCAGTGCAAGATCAGACACGTGATCAGTGCATGATCAGTCACGTGATCAGTGCATGATCAGCCACGTGATCAGTGCATGATCAGGCACGTGATCAGTGCATGTCAGCCAAGTGATCAGTGCATGATAGCCACGTGATCAGTGCATGATCAGTCACGTGATCAGTGCATGATCAGTTACGTGATCAGTGTATGATCAGCCACGTGATCAGTGCATGATCAGCCACGTGATCAGTGCATGATCAATTACGTGCTCAGTGCATGATCAGTTACGTGACCAGTACATGGTAGCTACGTGATCATTGCATGATCAGCCACGTGATCAGTGCATGATAGCCACGTGATCAGTGCATGATAGCCACGTGATCAGTGCATGATCAGTCATGTGATACGTGTGTGATCAGCCACGTGATCAGTGCATGATATCCACGTGATCAGTGCATGACAGCCACGTGATCAGTGCATGAGAGCCACGTGATCAGTGCATGATCAGTCACGTGATCATGTGTGATCAGCCACGTGATCAGTGCATGATGAGCCACGTGATCAGTGCATGATCAATTACGTGATCAGTGCATGATCAGTCACGTGACCAGTACATGGTTGCTACGTGATCGTGCATGATCAGCCACGAGCAGTGCATGATAGCCACGTGATCAGTGCATGATCAGTCACGTGATCAGTGCATGATCAGTCACGTGATCAGTGCATGATCATTTACGTGATCAGTGCATGATCAGTCACGTGACCAGTATATGGTTGCTACGTGATCATTCCATGACAGCCACGTGAGCAGTGCATGATAGCCACGTGATCAGTGCATGAGTTACGTGAGCAGTGTATGATCAGCCACGTGATCAGTGCATGAGTGCCACGTGATCAGTGCATGATAGTCACGTGACAGTGTGTGATCAGCCACGTGATCAGTGCATGATCAGCCACGTGATCAGTGCATGATAGCCACGTGATCAGTGCATGATCAGTCACGTGATCAGTGCATGATAGCCACGTGATCAGTGCATGATCAGCCACGTGATCAGTGCATGATAGCCACGTGATCAGTGCATGATCAGTCACGTGATCAGTGCATGATCAGTCACGTGATCAGTGCATGATCAGCCACGTGATCAGTGCATGATCAGCCACGTGATCAGTGCATGATCAGTCACGTGATCAGTGTGTGATCAGCCACGTGATCAGTGCATGATCAGTCACGTGATCAGTGCATGATCATTTACGTGATCAGTGCATGATCAGTCACGTGACCAGTATATGGTTGCTACGTGATCATTCCATGACGAGCCACGTGAGCAGTGCATGATAGCCACGTGATGTGTGCATGAGTTACGTGAGCAGAGTATGATCAGCCACGTGATCAGTGCATGAGTGCCACGTGATCAGTGCATGATATGTCACGTGACAGGTGTGTGATCAGCCACGTGAACAGTGCATGTTCAGCCACGTGATCAGTGCATGATAGCCACGTGATCAGTGCATGATCAGTTACGTGAGCAGTGTATGATCAGCCACGTGATCAGTGCATGGTCAGACACGTGAACAGTGTATGATCAGCCACGTGATCAGTGCATGATATCCAAGTGATAAGTACATGATCATCACGTGATCAGTGTATGATCAGCCACGTGAACAGTGCATGCTCAGTCACGTGATCAGGGCCTGCTGAGCTGCGTGATTACTGTCTGCTCATCTGCTTGACAATTGCCAGCTGAGCTGCACGATTCCTGCCTGTCATCTGCTTGACAATTGCCAGCTGTGCTGCGTAATTCCTGCCTGCTCAGCTGCTTGATTATTGCCAGCTGAGCAGCATGATTCCTCACACCTGAGTTCCATGATTATTGCCTGCTGACTGTTTGATTCGTGCCTACTCAGCTCTATGTTTATTGCCTCCAGAGGCACATGATCAGTGTATGATAGCAAACATGATCAGTGCATGATCAGTCACATGATCAGTGCCATTAAGTAACGTGATCACTACATGATAGGCATGTGATCATTCCATGCTCAGTCACGGTATCAGTGCATGATCAGCCACGTGATCAGTGCATGATCTGTCACAAGATTAGTGTATGATCATCCACGTGATCAGTGCATGATCAGCCACGTGATCAGTGCATGATCAGGCACGTGATCAGTGCATGATCAGTCACGTGACCAGTGCATGGTTGCTACGTGATCAGTGCATGATCAGCCACGTGAGCAGTGCATGATAGCCACGTGATCAGTGCATGATCAGTCACGTGATCAGTGCATGATCAGTCACGTGATCAGTGCATGATCAGTCACGTGATCAGTGCATGATCAGTCACGTGACCAGTATATGGTAGCTACGTGATCATTCCATGATCAGCCACGTGAGCAGTGCATGATAGCCACGTGATGTGTGCATGAGTCACGTGATCAGTGTATGATCAGCCACGTGATCAGTGCATGAGTGCCACGTGATCAGTGCATGATAGTCACGTGACAGGTGTGTGATCAGCCACGTGATCAGTGCATGATCAGCCACGTGATCAGTGCATGATAGCCACGTGATCAGTGCATGATCAGTTACGTGATCAGTGCATGATCAGCCACGTGATCAGTGCATGATCAGACACGTGATCAGTGCATGATCAGCCACGTGATCAGTGCATGATAGCCACGTGATCAGTGCATGATCAGCCACGTGATCAGTGCATGATCAGTCACGTGATACGTGCATGATCAGCCACGTGATCAGTGCATGATCTGTCACGTGATTAGTGTATGATCATCCACGTGATCAGTGCACGGGCAGTCACGTGATCAGTGCATGATATAGACGTGATCAGTGCATGATCAGTCACGTGATCAGTGCATGATAGCCACGTGATCAGTGCATGATCAGTCACGTGATCAGTGCATGATCAGTCACGTGACAGTGCATGGTAGCTACGTGATCAGTGCATGATCAGCCACGTGATCAGTGCATGATAGCCACGTGATCAGTGCATGATCAGTCACGTGATCAGTGCATGATCAGTCACGTGACCAGTGCATGATAGCTGCGTGATCAGTGCATGATCAGTCACGTGATCAGTGCATGATCAGCCACGTGATCAGTGCATGATCAGTCACGTGATCAGTGCATGATCAGCCACGTGATCAGTGCATGATAGCCACGTGATCAGTGCATGATCAGTCACGTGATCAGTGCATGATCAGTTACGTGATCAGTGCATGATCAGCCACGTGATCAGTGCATGATCAGCCACGTGATCAGTGCATGATCAGTTACGTGATCAGTGCATGATCAGTCACGTGATCAGTGCATGGTAGCTACGTGATCAGTGCATGATCAGCCACGTGATCAGTGCATGATAGCCACGTGATCAGTGCATGATAGCCACGTGATCAGTGCATGATCAGTCATGTGATAGTGTGTGATCAGCCACGTGATCAGTGCATGATATCCACGTGATCAGTGCATGATCAGCCACGTGATCAGTGCATGATAGCCACGTGATCAGTGCATGATCAGTCACGTGATCATGTGTGATCAGCCACGTGATCAGTGCATGATCAGCCACGTGATCAGTGCATGATCAGTTACGTGATCAGTGCATGATCAGTCACGTGACCAGTACATGGTAGCTACGTGATCATTGCATGATCAGCCACGTGATCAGTGCATGATAGCCACGTGATCAGTGCATGATCAGTCACGTGATCAGTGCATGATCAGTCACGTGATCAGTGCATGATCATTTACGTGATCAGTGCATGATCAGTCACGTGATCAGTATATGGTTGCTACGTGATCATTCCATGACAGCCACGTGAGCAGTGCATGATAGCCACGTGATGTGTGCATGAGTCACGTGATCAGTGCATGATCAGCCACGTGATCAGTGCATGAGTGCCACGTGATCAGTGCATGATAGTCACGTGATCAGTGTGTGATCAGCCACGTGATCAGTGCATGATCAGCCACGTGATCAGTGCATGATAGCCACGTGATCAGTGCATGATCAGTTACGTGATCAGTGCATGATCAGCCACGTGATCAGTGCATGATGCCACGTGATCAGTGCATGATCAGTCACGTGATCAGTGCATGATCAGCCACGTGATCAGTGCATGATCAGCCACGTGATCAGTGCATGATCAGTCACGTGAGCAGAGTATGATCAGCCACGTGATCAGTGCATGAGTGCCACGTGATCAGTGCATGATAGTCACGTGACAGGTGTGTGATCAGCCACGTGATCAGTGCATGATCAGCCACGTGATCAGTGCATGATAGCCACGTGATCAGTGCATGATCAGTTACGTGATCAGTGCATGATCAGCCACGTGATCAGTGCATGATCAGACACGTGATCAGTGTATGATCAGCCACGTGAACAGTGCATGCTCAGTCACGTGATCAGGGCCTGCTGAGCTGCGTGATTACTGTCTGCTCATCTGCTTGACAATTGCCAGCTGAGCTGCACGATTCCTGCCTGTCATCTGGTTGACAATTGCCAGCTGTGCTGCGTAATTCCTGCCTGCTCAGCTGCTTGATTATTGCCAGCTGAGCAGCATGATTCCTCACAGCTGAGTTCCATGATTATTGCCTGCTGACTGTTTGATTCGTGCCTACTCAGCTCTTTGTTTATTGCCTCCAGAGGCACATTATCAGTGTATGATAGCAAACATGATCAGCGCATGATCAGTCACATGATCAGCGCCATTAAGTCACGTGATCACTACATGATAGTCATGTGATCAGTCCATGCTCAGTCACGGTATCAGTGCATGATCAGCCACGTGATCAGTGCATGATCTGTCACATGATTAGTGTATGATCATCCACGTGATCAGTGCATGGGCAGTCATGTGATCAGTGCATGATATAGACGTGATCAGTGCATGATCAGTCACGTGATCAGTGCATGATAGCCACGTGATCAGTGCATGATCAGTCACCTGATGGGTGTATGATCATTCACGTGACCTGTACATGGAAGCTACATGATCATTGCATGATCAGGCACGTGAGTAGTGCATGATAGCCACGTGATCAGTGCATGATCAGTCACGTGATCAGTGCATGATCAGTCATGTGACCAGTTCATGGTAGCTACGTGATCAGTGCATGATCAGCCACGTGATCAGTGCATGATAGCCACGTGATCAGTGCATGATCAGCCACGTGATCAGTGCATGAGAGCCACGTGATCAGTGCATGATCAGTCACGTGATACATTTGTGATCAGCCACGTGATCAGTGCATGATGAGCCACTTGATCAGTGCAGGATCAATTACGTGATCAGTGCATGATCAGTCACGTGACCAGTACATGGTTGCTATGTGATCGTTGCATGATCAGCCACGTGAGCAGAGCATGATAGCCACATGGTCAGTGCATGATCAGTCACGTGATCAGTACATGATCAGTCACGTGAACAGTGCATGATCATTTACGTGATCTTTGCATGATCAGTCACGTGACCAGTATATGGTTGCTACGTGATCTATCCATGACGAGCCACGTGAGCAGTGCATGATAGCCACGTGATGTGTGCATGAGTTACGTGAGCAGAGTATGATCAGCCACGTGATCAGTGCATGAGTGCCACGTGATCAGTGCATGATATGTCACGTGACAGGTGGGTGATCAGCCACGTGAACAGTGCATGTTCAGCCACGTGATCAGTGCATGATAGCCACGTGATCAGTGCATGATCAGTTACGTGAGCAGTGTATGATCAGCCACGTGATCAGTGCATGGTCAGACATGTGAACAGTGTATGATCAGCCACGTGATCAGTGCATGATATCCAAGTGATCAGTACATGATCATCACGTGATCAGTGTATGATCAGCCACGTGAACAGTGCATGCTCAGTCACGTGATCTGGGCCTGCTGAGCTGCGTGATTACTGTCTGCTCATCTGCTTGACAATTGCCAGCTGAGCTGCGTAATTCCTGCCTGCTCAGCTGCTTGATTATTGCCAGCTGAGCAGCATGATTCCTCACACCTGAGTTCCATGATTATTGCCTGCTGACTGTTTGATTCGTGCCTACTCAGCTCTTTGTTTATTGCCTCCAGAGGCACATGATCAGTGTATGATAGCAAACATGATCAGCGCATGATCAGTCACATGATCAGCGCCATTAAGTCACGTGATCACTACATGATAGTCATGTGATCAGTCCATGCTCAGTCACGGTATCAGTGCATGATCAGCCACGTGATCAGTGCATGATCTGTCACATGATTAGTGTATGATCATCCACGTGATCAGTGCATGGGCAGTCATGTGATCAGTGCATGATATAGACGTGATCAGTGCATGATCAGTCTCGTGATCAGTGCATGATAGCCACGTGATCAGTGCATGATCAGTCACCTGATGGGTGTATGATCATTCACGTGACCTGTACATGGTAGCTACATGATCATTGCATGATCAGCCACGTGAGTAGTGCATGATAGCCACGTGATCACTGCATGATCAGTCACGTGATCAGTGCATGATCAGTCATGTGACCAGTACATGGTAGCTGCGTGATCATGGCATGATCAGCCACGTGAGCAGTGCATGATAGCCACGTGATCAGTGCATGATCAGACACGTGATCAGTGCATGATCAGTCACGTGATCAGTGCATGATCAGCCACGTGATCAGTGCATGATCAGGCACGTGATCAGTGCATGTCCAGCCACGTGATCAGTGCATGATAGCCACGTGATCAGTGCATGATCAGGCACGTGATCAGTGCATGATCAGCCACGTGATCAGTGCATGATAGCCACGTGATCAGTGCATGATCAGTCACGTGATCAGTGCATGATCAGTTACGTGATCAGTGCATGATCAGCCACGTGATCAGTGCATGATCAGCCACGTGATCAGTGCATGATCAGTTACGTGATCAGTGCATGATCAGTCACGTGATCAGTGCATAGCTACGTGATCAGTGCATGATCAGCCACGTGATCAGTGCATGATAGCCACGTGATCAGTGCATGATAGCCACGTGATCAGTGCATGATCAGTCACGTGATCAGTGTGTGATCAGCCACGTGATCAGTGCATGATAGCCACGTGATCAGTGCATGATCAGCCACGTGATCAGTGCATGAGCAGCCACGGGATCAGTGCATGATAGCCACGTGATCAGTGCATGATCAGTCATGTGATAGTGTGTGATCAGCCACGTGATCAGTGCATGATATCCACGTGATCAGTGCATGACAGCCACGTGATCAGTGCATGATAGCCACGTGATCAGTGCATGATCAGTCACGTGATCATGTGTGATCAGCCACGTGATCAGTGCATGATGAGCCACGTGATCAGTGCATGATCAATTACGTGATCAGTGCATGATCAGTCACGTGACCAGTACATGGTTGCTACGTGATCGTTGCGTGATCAGCCACGTGAGCAGTGCATGTTCAGCCACGTGATCAGTGCATGATCAGTCACGTGATCAGTGCATGATCAGTTACGTGATCAGTGCATGATCATTTACGTGATCAGTGCATGATCAGTCACGTGACCAGTATATGGTAGCTACGTGATCATTCCATGACAGCCACGTGAGCAGTGCATGATAGCCACGTGATGAGTGCATGAGTTACGTGATCAGTGTATGATCAGCCACGTGATCAGTGCATGAGTGCCACGTGATCAGTGCATGATATGTCACGTGACAGTGTGTGATCAGCCACGTGATCAGTGCATGATCAGCCACGTGATCAGTGCATGATAGCCACGTGATCAGTGCATGATCAGTTACGTGATCAGTGCATGATCAGCCACGTGATCAGTGCATGATCAGACACGTGATCAGTGTATGATCAGCCACGTGATCAGTGCATGATAGCCACGTGATCAGTGCATGATAGCCACGTGATCAGTGCATGATCAGTCATGTGATAGTGTGTGATCAGCCACGTGATCAGTGCATGATCTGTCACGTGATTAGTGTATGATCAGCCACGTGATCAGTGCATGGCAGTCATGTGATCAGTGCATGATATAGACGTGATCAGTGCATGATCAGTCACGTGATCAGTGCATGATAGCCACGTGATCAGTGCATGATCAGCCACGTGATCAGTGCATGATCAGTCACGTGACCAGTACATGGTAGCTACGTGATCATTGCATGATCAGCCACGTGATCAGTGCATGATAGCCACGTGATCAGTGCATGATCAGTCACGTGATCAGTGCATGATCAGTCACGTGATCAGTACATGGTAGCTGCGTGATCATGCATGATCAGCCACGTGATCAGTGCATGATAGCCACGTGATCAGTGCATGATCAGTCACGTGATCAGTGCATGATCAGTCACGTGATCAGTGCATGATCAGCCACGTGATCAGTGCATGATCAGCCACGTGATCAGTGCATGATAGCCACGTGATCAGTGCATGATCAGTCACGTGATCAGTGCATGATCAGTTACGTGATCAGTGCATGATCAGCCACGTGATCAGTGCATGATCAGCCACGTGATCAGTGCATGATCAATTACGTGATCAGTGCATGATCAGTCACGTGACCAGTACATGGTAGCTACGTGATCATTGCATGATCAGCCACGTGATCAGTGCATGATAGCCACGTGATCAGTGCATGATAGCCACGTGATCAGTGCATGATCAGTCATGTGATACGTGTGTGATCAGCCACGTGATCAGTGCATGATATCCACGTGATCAGTGCATGACAGCCACGTGATCAGTGCATGAGAGCCACGTGATCAGTGCATGATCAGTCACGTGATCATGTGTGATCAGCCACGTGATCAGTGCATGATCAGCCACGTGATCAGTGCATGATCAGTTACGTGATCAGTGCATGATCAGTCACGTGACCAGTACATGGTTGCTACGTGATCGTGCATGATCAGCCACGTGATCAGTGCATGATAGCCACGTGATCAGTGCATGATCAGTCACGTGATCAGTGCATGATCAGTCACGTGATCAGTGCATGATCATTTACGTGATCAGTGCATGATCAGTCACGTGACCAGTATATGGTTGCTACGTGATCATTCCATGACAGCCACGTGATCAGTGCATGATAGCCACGTGATGTGCATGAGTTACGTGATCAGTGTATGATCAGCCACGTGATCAGTGCATGAGTGCCACGTGATCAGTGCATGATAGTCACGTGATCAGTGATGATCAGCCACGTGATCAGTGCATGATCAGCCACGTGATCAGTGCATGATAGCCACGTGATCAGTGCATGATCAGTCACGTGATCAGTGCATGATCAGCCACGTGATCAGTGCATGAGTGCCACGTGATCAGTGCATGATCATCACGTGATCAGTGCATGATCAGCCACGTGATCAGTGCATGATCAGCCACGTGATCAGTGCATGATCAGTTACGTGATCAGTGTATGATCAGCCACGTGATCAGTGCATGAGTGCCACGTGATCAGTGCATGATAGTCACGTGACAGGTGTGTGATCAGCCACGTGATCAGTGCATGATCAGCCACGTGATCAGTGCATGATAGCCACGTGATCAGTGCATGATCAGTTACGTGATCAGTGCATGATCAGCCACGTGATCAGTGCATGATCAGACACGTGATCAGTGTATGATCAGCCACGTGAACAGTGCATGCTCAGTCACGTGATCAGGGCCTGCTGAGCTGCGTGATTACTGTCTGCTCATCTGCTTGACAATTGCCAGCTGAGCTGCACGATTCCTGCCTGTCATCTGCTTGACAATTGCCAGCTGTGCTGCGTAATTCCTGCCTGCTCAGCTGCTTGATTATTGCCAGCTGAGCAGCATGATTCCTCACAGCTGAGTTCCATGATTATTGCCTGCTGACTGTTTGATTCGTGCCTACTCAGCTCTTTGTTTATTGCCTCCAGAGGCACATGATCAGTGTATGATAGCAAACATGATCAGCGCATGATCAGTCACATGATCAGCGCCATTAAGTCACGTGATCACTACATGATAGTCATGTGATCAGTCCATGCTCAGTCACGGTATCAGTGCATGATCAGCCACGTGATCAGTGCATGATCTGTCACATGATTAGTGTATGATCATCCACGTGATCAGTGCATGGCAGTCATGTGATCAGTGCATGATATAGACGTGATCAGTGCATGATCAGTCACGTGATCAGTGCATGATAGCCACGTGATCAGTGCATGATCAGTCACCTGATGGGTGTATGATCATTCACGTGACCTGTACATGGTAGCTACATGATCATTGCATGATAAGCCACGTGAGTAGTTCATGATACGTGATCACTGCATGATCAGTCACGTGATCAGTGCATGATCAGTCATGTGACCAGTACATGGTAGCTACGTGATCAGTGCATGATCAGCCACGTGATCAGTGCATGATAGCCACGTGATCAGTGCATGATCAGCCACGTGATCAGTGCATGATAGCCACGTGATCAGTGCATGATCAGTCACGTGATCATGTGTGATCAGCCACGTGATCAGTGCATGATGAGCCACGTGATCAGTGCATGATCAATTACGTGATCAGTGCATGATCAGTCACGTGACCAGTACATGGTTGCTACGTGATCGTTGCATGATCAGCCACGTGAGCAGTGCATGATAGCCACGTGATCAGTGCATGATCAGTCACGTGATCAGTACATGATCAGTCACGTGATCAGTGCATGATCATTTACGTGATCAGTGCATGATCAGTCACGTGACCAGTATATGGTAGCTACGTGATCATTCCATGACAGCCACGTGAGCAGTGCATGATAGCCACGTGATGAGTGCATGAGTTACGTGATCAGTGTATGATCAGCCACGTGATCAGTGCATGAGTGCCACGTGATCAGTGCATGATATGTCACGTGAGCAGTGTATGATCAGCCACGTGATCAGTGCATGATCAGCCACGTGATCAGTGCATGATAGCCACGTGATCAGTGCATGATCATCACGTGATCAGTGTATGATCAGCCACGTGAACAGTGCATGCTCAGTCACGTGATCTGGGCCTGCTGAGCTGCGTGATTACTGTCTGCTCATCTGCTTGACAATTGCCAGCTGAGCTGCACGATTCCTGCCTGTCATCTGCTTGACAATTGCCAGCTGTGCTGCGTAATTCCTGCCTGCTCAGCTGCTTGATTATTGCCAGCTGAGCAGCATGATTCCTCACACCTGAGTTCCATGATTATTGCCTGCTGACTGTTTGATTCGTGCCTACTCAGCTCTTTGTTTATTGCCTCCAGAGGCACATGATCAGTGTATGATAGCAAACATGATCAGCGCATGATCAGTCACATGATCAGCGCCATTAAGTCACGTGATCACTACATGATAGTCATGTGATCAGTCCATGCTCAGTCACGGTATCAGTGCATGATCAGCCACGTGATCAGTGCATGATCTGTCACATGATTAGTGTATGATCATCCACGTGATCAGTGCATGGGCAGTCATGTGATCAGTGCATGATATAGACGTGATCAGTGCATGATCAGTCACGTGATCAGTGCATGATAGCCACGTGATCAGTGCATGATCAGTCACCTGATGGGTGTATGATCATTCACGTGACCTGTACATGGTAGCTACATGATCATTGCATGATCAGCCACGTGAGTAGTGCATGATAGCCACGTGATCAGTGCATGATCAGTCACGTGATCAGTGCATGATCAGTCACGTGATCAGTGCATGATCAGCCACGTGATCAGTGCATGATCAGTCATGTAGTCAGTGCATGATAGCCCGTGATCAGTGCATGATCAGTCCCGTGATCAGTGCATGATCAGCCACGTGATCAGTGCATGATAGCCACGTGATCAGTGCATGATCAGTCACGTGATCAGTGCATGATCAGTCACGTGATCAGGTGTGTGATCAGCCACGTGATCAGTGCATGCTCAGTCACGTGATCAGGGCCTGCTGAGCTGCGTGATTACTGTCTGCTCATCTGCTTGACAATTGTCAGCTGAGCTGCACGATTCCTGCCTGTCATCTGCTTGACAATTGCCACCTGTGCCGCATAATTCCTGCCTGCTCATCTACTTGATTATTGCCAGCTGAGCAGCATGATTTCTCAGAGCTGAGTTCCATGATTATAGCCTGCTGACTGATTCCTGCCTACTCAGCTCTATGTTCATTGCCTCCAGAGGCACATGATCAGTGTGTGACACCAAACATGATCAGTGCATGATCAGTCACATGATCAGTGCATGATAGCCACGTGATCAGTGCATGATCAATTATGTGATCAGTGCATGATCAGTCACGTGATCAGTGCATGGTAGCACGTGATCATTGCATGATCAGCCACGTGATCAGTGCATGATCAGTCACGTGATCAGTGCATGATCAGTCACGTGATCAGTGATCAGCCACGTGATCAGTGCATGATACCACGTGATCAGTGCATGATAGCCACGTGATCAGTGCATGATCAGTCACGTGATCAGTGCATGATCAGTCACGTGATGCGTGTGATCAGCCACGTGATCAGTGCATGATCAGCCACGTGATCAGTGCATGATCAATTACGTGATCAGTGCATGATCAGTCACGTGACCAGTACATGGTAGCTACGTGATCATTGCGTGATCAGCCACGTGATCAGTGCATGATAGCCACGTGATCAGTGCATGATAGCCACGTGATCAGTGCATGATCAGTCATGTGATACGTGTGATCAGCCACGAGATCAGTGCATGATATCCACGTGATCAGGGCATGATAGCCACGTGATCAGTGCATGAGAGCCACGTGATCAGTGCATGATGAGTCACGTGATACATGTGTGATCAGCCACGTGATCAGTGCATGATGAGCCACGTGATCAGTGCAGGATCAATTACGTGATCATTGCATGATCAGTCACGTGACCAGTACATGGTTGCTACGTGATCATTGCATGATCAGCCACGTGAGCAGAGCATGATAGCCACGTGATCAGTGCATGATCAGTCACGTGATCAGTACATGATCAGTCACGTGAACAGTGCATGATCAGTTACGTGATCTGTGCATGATCAGTAACGTGACCAGTATATGGTAGCTATGTGATCATTCCATGACGAGCCACGTGAGCAGTGCATGATAGCCACGTGATGTGTGCATGATGAGTTACGTGAACACAGTATGATCAGCCACGTGATCAGTGCATGAGTGCCACGTGATCAGTGCATGATATGTCACGTGACAGGTGTGTGATCAGCCACGTGAACAGTGCATGTTCAGCCACGTGATCAGTCCATGATAGCCAGGTGATCAGTGCATGATCAGTTACCTGAGCAGTGTATGATGAGCCACGTGATCAGTGCATTGTCAGACACGTGAACAGTGTATGATCAGCCATGTGATCAGTGCATGATATGCAAGTGATCAGTGCATGATCATCACGTGATCAGTTTATGATCAGCCACGTTAACAGTGCATGCTCAGTCATGTGATCAGGGCCTGCTGAGCTGGGTGATTACTGTCTGCTCATCTGCTTGACAATTGCCAGCTGAGCTGCACGATTCCTGCCTGTCATCTGCTTGACAATTGCCAGCTGTGCTGCCTAATTCCTGCTTGCTCAGCTGCTTGATTATTGCCAGCTGAGCAGCATGATTCCTCACACCTGAGTTCCATGAGTATTGCCTGCTGACTGTTTGATTCGTGCCTACTCAGCTCTTTGTTTATTGCCTCCAGAGGCACATGATCAGTGTATGATAGCAAACATGATCAGTGCATGATCAGTCACATGATCAGAGCCATTAAGTCACGTGATCACTACATGATAGTCATGTGATCAGTCCATGCTCAGTCACGGTATCAGTGCATGATCAGCCACGTGATCAGTGCATGATCAGCCAGGTGATCAGTTCATGATAGCTATGTGATCAGTTCATGATTTGTCACGTGATCTGTGCATGACCAGGCAGGTGATCAGTGTATGATCAGCCACGTGAACAGTGCATGATAGCCACGTGATCAGTGCATGATCCGTCACCTGATGGGTGTATGATCATTCACGTGACCTGTATATGGTAGCTACATGATCATTGCATGATCAGCCACGTGAGTAGTGCATGATAGCCACGTGATCAGTGCATGATCAGTCACGTGATTAGTGTATGATCAGCCAAGTAATAAGTGCATGATAGCCAACTGATCAGTGGATGATCAGTCACGTGATCAGTGCATGGTCAGTCACGTGATCATTGCATGATCAGCCACGTGATCAGAGCATGATCAAATACGTGATCAGTGGATGATCAGTTACGTGATCAGTACATGATCAGTCACGTGAACAGTGCATGATCAGTCATGTGATCAGTGTATAACCAGCCAAGTGATCAGTGCATGATCAGCCAAATTATAAGTGCATGATCAATTACGTGATCAGTGCATGATCAGCCACGTGATCAGTGCATGATCAGCCACGTGATCAGTGCATGATCAGCCAAATTATAAGTGCATGATCAATTACGTGATCAGTGCATGATCAGCCACGTGATCAGTGCATGATAGCCACGTGATCAGTGCATGATCAGTTACGTGAGCAGTGTATGATCAGCCATGTGAGCAGTGCATGGTCAGACACGTGAACAGTGTATGATCAGCCACGTGATCAGTGCATGATAGCCACGTGATCAGTGCATGATCAGTCACGTGATCAGTACATGATCAGTCACGTGAACAGTGCATGATCAGTTACGTGATCTGTGCATGATCAGTCACGTGACCAGTATATGGTAGCTATGTGATCATTCCATGACGAGCCACGTGATCAGTGCATGACAGTCACGTGATCAGTGCATGAGAGCCACGTGATCAGTGCATGATCAGTCACGTGATACATGTGTGATCAGCCACGTGATCAGTGCATGATGAGCCACGTGATCAGTGCAGGATCAATTACGTGATCAGTGCATGATCAGTCACGTGACCAGTACATGGTTGCTACGTGATAGTTGCATGATCAGCCACGTGAGCAGAGCATGATAGCCACGTGATCAGTGCATGATCAGTCACGTGATCAGTACATGATCAGTCACGTGAACAGTGCATGATCAGTTACGTGATCTGTGCATGATCAGTCACGTGACCAGTATATGGTAGCTATGTGATCATTCCATGACGAGCCACGTGAGCAGTGCATGATAGCCACGTGATGTGTGCATGATGAGTTACGTGAACAGAGTATGATCAGCCACGTGATCAGTGCATGAGTGCCACGTGATCAGTGCATGATATGTCACGTGACAGGTGTGTGATCAGCCACGTGAACAGTGCATGTTCAGCCACGTGATCAGTCCATGATAGCCACGTGATCAGTGCATGATCAGTTACCTGAGCAGTGTATGATGATCCACGTGATCAGTGCATGGTCAGACACGTGAACAGTGTATGATCAGCCATGTGATCAGTGCATGATATCCAAGTGATCAGTGCATGATCATCACGTGATCAGTTTATGATCAGCCACGTGAACAGTGCATGCTCAGTCACGTGATCAGGGCCTGCTGAGCTGCGTGATTACTGTCTGCTCATCTGCTTAACAATTGCCAGCTGAGCTGCACGATTCCTGCCTGTAATCTGCTTGACAATTGCCAGCTGTGCTGCCTAAATCCTGCTTGCTCAGCTGCTTGATTATTGCCAGCTGAGCAGCATGATTCCTCACACCTGAGTTCCATGAGTATTGCCTGCTGACTGTTTGATTCGTGCCTACTCAGCTCTTTGATTATTGCCTCCAGAGGCACATGATCAGTGTATGATAGCAAACATGATCAGTGCATGATCAGTCACATGATCAGAGCCATTAAGTCACGTGATCACTACATGATAGTCATGTGATCAGTCCATGCTCAGTCACGGTATCAGTGCATGATCAGCCACGTGATCAGTGCATGATCAGCCAGGTGATCAGTTCATGATAGCTATGTGATCAGTTCATGATTTGTCACGTGATCTGTGCATGACCAGGCAGGTGATCAGAGTATGATCAGCCACGTGAACAGTGCATGATAGCCACGTGATCAGTGCATGATCCGTCACATGATGTGTGTATGATCATTCACGTGACCTGTACATGGTAGCTACATGATCATTGCATGATCAGCCACGTGAGTAGTGCATGATAGCCACGTGATCAGTGCATGATCAGTCACGTGTTCAGGGCATGATCAGTCATGTAATGTGTGCATGACCTGGCACGTGATCAGTGTATGATCAGCCACGTTATCAGTGCATGATCCATCACCTGATGGGTGTATGATCAGTCACCTGACTGGTACATGGTAGCTACATGATCATTGAATGATCAGCCATGTGAGTAGTGCATGATAGCCACGTGATCAGTGCATGATCAGTCACGTGATCAGTGCATGATCAGTCACGTGATCATTGCATGATCAGCCACGTGATCAGTGCATGATCAGCCACATGATCAGTGCATGATCAATTATGTGATCAGTGCATGATCAGTCACGTGACCAGTATATGGTAGCTAGGTGATCATTGCATGATCAGGCACATAAGCCGTGCATGATAGCCACGAGATCAGTGCATGATCAGTCACGTGATCAGTGCATGATCACTCACGTTAACAGTGCATGATAAGTCACCTGATCAGTGCATGATCAATTACGTGATCAGTGCATGATCACTCACGTGACCAGTACATGGTAGCTACGTGATCATTGCATGAACAGCCACGTGAGCAGTGCATGATAGCCACGTGATCAGTGCATGATCTGTCGCATGATCAGTGTATGATCATCCGGGTGATCAGTGCATGGGCAGTCATGTGATCAGTGAATGATATAGACGTGATCAGTGCATGATCAGTCTCGTGATCAGTGTATGATCAACCACGTGATCAGTGCACGATAGCCAGGTAATGAGTGCACGATAGCCAGATGATCAGTGCATTATCAGTCACGTGATCAGAGTATGATCAGCCAAGTAATAAGTGCATGATAGCCAACTGATCAGTGGATGATCAGTCACGTGATCAGTGCATGGTCAGTCACGTGATCATTGCATGATCAGCCACGTGATCAGTGCTGATCAATTACGTGATCAGTGGATGATCAGTCACGTGATCAGTACATGATCAGTCATGTGAACAGTGCATGATCAGTCATGTGATCAGTGTATGACCAGCCAAGTGATCAGTGCATGATAGCCACGTGATCAGTGCATGATCAGTCACGTGATCAGTGCATGATCAGTCATGTGATCAGTGTATGACCAGCCAAGTGATCAGTGCATGATAGCCACGTGATCAGTGCATGATCAGTCATGTGAACAGTGCATGATCAGTCATGTGATCAGTGTATGACCAGCCAAGTGATCAGTGCATGATAGCCACGTGATCAGTGCATGATCAGTCACGTGATCAGTGCATGATCAGTCACGTGATCAGTGCATGATCAGCCAAATTATAAGTGCATGATCAGTCACGTGATCAGTGCATGATCAGTCACGTGAACAGTGCGTGATCATTTACGCGATCTGTGCATGATCGGTCATGTGACCAGTATATGGTAGCTCAGTGATCATTCCATGACGAGCCACGTGAGCAGTGCATGATAGAAACGTGATGTGTGCATGATGAGTTACGTGAGCAGAGTATGATCAGCCACGTGATCAGTGCATGAGTGCCACGTGATCAGTGCATGTTATGTCACATGACAGGTGTGTGATCAGCCACGTGAACAGTGCATGTTCAGCCACGTGATCAGTGCATGATAGCCACGTGATCAGTGCATGATCAGTTACGTGAGCAGTGTATGATCAGCCACGTGAGCACTGCATGGTCAGACACGTGAACAGTGTATGATCAGCCACGTGATCAGTGCATGATATCCAAGTGATCAGTGCATGATGAATCACGTGATCAGTGTATGATCAGCCACGTGAACAGTGCATGCTCAGTCACGTGATCAGGGCCTGCTGAGCTGCGTGATTACTGTCTGATCATCTGCTTGACAATTGCCAGCTGAGCTGCACGATTCCTTCCTGTCATCTGCTTGACAATTGCCAGCTGTGCTGCGTAATTCCTGCCTGCTCAGCTGCTTGATTGTTGCCAGCTGAGCAGCATGATTCCTCACAGCTGAGTTCCATGATTATTGCCTGCTGACTGTTTGATTCGTGCCTACTCAGCTCTTTGTTTATTGCCTCCAGAGGCACATGATCAGTGTATGATAGCAAACATGATCAGTGCATGATCAGTCACATGATCAGAGCCATTAAGTCACGTGATCACTACATGATAGTCATGTGATCAGTCCATGCTCAGTCACGGTATCAGTGCATGATCAGCCACGTGATCAGTGCATGATCAGCCAGGTGATCAGTTCATGATAGCTATGTGATAAGTTCATGATTTGTCACGTGATCTGTGCATGACCAGGCAGGTGATCAGTGTATGATCAGGCACGTTATCAGTGCATGATCCATCACCTGATGAGTGTATGATCAGTCACCTGACCGGTACATGGTAGCTACATGATCATTACATGGTCAGCCACGTGAGTAGTGCATGATAGCCACGTGATCAGTGCATGATCAGACACGAGATCAGTGCATGATCAGTCACGTGATCAGTGCATGATCAGCCACGTGATCAGTGCATGACCAGGCACGTGATCAGTGTATGTCCAGCCAAGTGATCAGCGCATGATAGCCACGTGATCAGTGCATGATCAGTCACGTGATCAGTGCATGATCAGTCACGTGATCAGTGCATGATCAGCCACGTGATCAGTGCATGATCAGCCACATGATCAGTGCATGATCAATTATGTGATCAGTGCATGATCAGTCACGTGACCAGTATATGGTAGCTAGGTGATCATTGCATGATCAGCCACATGAGCCGTGCATGATAGCCACGAGATCAGTGCATGATCAGTCACGTGATCAGTGCATGATCACTCACGTTTACAGTGCATGATAAGTCACCTGATCAGTGCATGATCAATTACGTGATCAGTGCATGATCACTCACGTGACCAGTACATGGTAGCACGTGATCATTGCATGAACAGCCACGTGAGCAGTGCATGATAGCCACGTGATCAGTGCATGATCTGTCGCATGATCAGTGTATGATCATCCGGGTGATCAGTGCATGGGCAGTCATGTGATCAGTGCATGATATAGACGTGATCAGTGCATGATCAGTCTCGTGATCAGTGTATGATCAACCACATGATCAGTGCACGATAGCCAGGTAATGAGTGCACGATAGCCAGATGATCAGTGCATTATCAGTCACGTGATTAGTGTATGATCAGCCAAGTAATAAGTGCATGATAGCCAACTGATCAGTGGATGATCAGTCACGTGATCAGTGCATGGTCAGTCACGTGATCATTGCATGATCAGCCACGTGATCAGAGCATGATCAAATACGTGATCAGTGGATGATCAGTTATGTGATCAGTACAGGATCAGTCACGTGAACAGTGCATGATCAGTCATGTGATCAGTGTATGACCAGCCAAGTGATCAATGCATGATCAGCCAAATTATAAGTGCATGATCAATTACGTGATCAGTGCATGATCAGCCACGTGATCAGTGCATGATCAGCCACGTGATCAGTGCATGATCAGCCAAATTATAAGTGCATGATCAATTACGTGATCAGTGCATGATCAGCCACGTGATCAGTGCATGATAGCCACGTGATCAGTGCATGATCAGTTACGTGAGCAGTGTCTGATCAGCCACGTGAGCAGTGCATGGTCAGACACGTGAACAGTGTATGATCAGCCACGTGATCAGTGCATGATAGCCACGTGATCAGTGCATGATCAGTCACGTGATCAGTACATGATCAGTCACGTGAACAGTGCATGATCAGTTACGTGATCTGTGCATGATCAGTCACATGACCAGTATATGGTAGCTATGTGATCATTCCATGACGAGCCACGTGAGTAGTGCATGACAGTCACGTGATCAGTGCATGAGAGCCACGTGATCAGTGCATGATCAGTCACGTGATACATGTGTGATCAGCCACGTGATCAGTGCATGATGAGCCACGTGATCAGTGCAGGATCAATTAGGTGATCAGTGCATGATCAGTCACGTGACCAGTATATGGTAGCTATGTGATCATTCCATGACGAGCCACGTGAGCAGTGCATGACAGTCACGTGATCAGTGCATGAGAGCCACGTGATCAGTGCATGATCAGTCACGTGATACATGTGTGATCAGCCACGTGATCAGTGCATGATGAGCCACGTGAACAGTGCATGATCAGTTACGTGATCTGTGCATGATCAGTCACGTGACCAGTATATGGTAGCTATGTGATCATTCCATGACGAGCCACGTGAGCAGTGCATGATAGCCACGTGATGTGTGCATGATGAGTTACGTGAACAGAGTATGATCAGCCACGTGATCAGTGCATGAGTGCCACGTGATCAGTGCATGATATGTCACGTGACAGGTGTGTGATCAGCCACGTGAACAGTGTATGTTCAGCCACGTGATCAGTCCATGATAGCCACGTGATCAGTGCATGATCAGTTACCTGAGCACTGTATGATGATCCACGTGATCAGTGCATGGTCAGACACGTGAACAGTGTATGATCAGCCATGTGATCAGTGCATGATATCCAAGTGATCAGTGCATGATCATCACGTGATCAGTTTATGATCAGCCACGTGAACAGTGCATGCTCAGTCACGTGATCAGGGCCTGCTGAGCTGCGTGATTACTGTCTGCTCATCTGCTTAACAATTGCCAGCTGAGCTGCACGATTCCTGCCTGTAATCTGCTTGACAATTGCCAGCTGTGCTGCCTAAATCCTGCTTGCTCAGCTGCTTGATTATTGCCAGCTGAGCAGCATGATTCCTCACACCTGAGTTCCATGAGTATTGCCTGCTGACTGTTTGATTCGTGCCTACTCAGCTCTTTGTTTATTGCCTCCAGAGGCACATGATCAGTGTATGATAGCAAACATGATCAGTGCATGATCAGTCACATGATCAGAGCCATTAAGTCACGTGATCACTACATGATAGTCATGTGATCAGTCCATGCTCAGTCACGGTATCAGTGCATGATCAGCCACGTGATCAGTGCATGATCAGCCAGGTGATCAGTTCATGATAGCTATGTGATCAGTTCATGATTTGTCACGTGATCTGTGCATGACCAGGCAGGTGATCAGTGTATGATCAGCCACGTGAACAGTGCATGGTAGCCACGTGATCAGTGCATGATCCGTCACATGATGTGTGTATGATCATTCACGTGACCTGTACATGGTAGCTACATGATCATTGCATGATCAGCCACGTGAGTAGTGCATGATAGCCACGTGATCAGTGCATGATCAGTCACGTGTTCAGTGCATGATCAGTCATGTAATGTGTGCATGACCTGGCACGTGATCAGTGTATGATCAGCCAAGTGATCAGTGCATGATAGCTAGGTGATCAGTGCATGATCAGTCACGTGATCAATGCATGATCAGTCACGTGATCAGTGGATGATCAGCCACGTGATCAGTGCATGATCAGCCACATGATCAGTGCATGATCAATTACGTGATCAGTGCATGATCAGTCACGTGACCAGTATATGGTAGCTAGGTGATCATTGCATGATCAGCCACATGAGCCGTGCATGATAGCCACGAGATCAGTGCATGATCAGTCACGTGATCAGTGCATGATCACTTACGTTAACAGTGCATGGTAAGTCACCTGATCAGTGCGTGATCAATTACGTGATCAGTGCATGATCACTCACGTGACCAGTACATGGTAGCTACGTGATCATTGCATGAACAGCCGCGTGAGCAGTGCATGATAGCCACGTGATCAGTGCATGATCTGTCGCATGATCAGTGTATGATCATCCGCTGATCAGTGCATGGACAGTCATGTGATCAGTGCATGATATAGACGTGATTAGTGCATGATCAGTCTCGTGATCAGTGTATGATCAACCACGTGATCAGTGCACGATAGCCAGGTAATGAGTGCAAGATAGCCAGATGGTCAGTACATTATCAGTCATGTGATCAGTGTATGATCAGCCAAGTAATAAGTGCATGATTGCCAACTGATCAGTGGATGATGAGTCACGTGATCAGTGCATGGTCAGTCACGTGATCATTGCATGATCAGCCACGTGATCAGTGCATGATCAATTAAGTGATCAGTACATGATCAGTCACGTGAACAGTGCGTGATCATTTACGTGATCTGTGCATGATCAGCCAAATGATAAATGCATGATCAATTACGTGATCAGTGCATGATCAGCCACGTGATCAGTGCATGATCAGTCAGGTGATCAGTGCATGATATGTCACGTGACAGGTGTGTGATTAGCCACGTGATCAGTGCATGATAGCCACGTGATCAGTGCATGATCAGTTACGTGAGCAGTGTATGATCAGCCACGTGATCAGTGCATGGTCAGACACGTGAACAGTGTATGATCAGCCACGTGAACAGTGCATGCTCAGTCACGTGATCTGGGCCTGCTGAGCTGCGTGATTACTGTCTGCTCATCTGCTTGACAATTGCCAGCTGAGCTGCACGATTCCTGCCTGTCATCTGCTTGACAATTGCCAGCTGTGCTGCGTAATTCCTGCCTGCTCAGCTGCTTGATTGTTGCCAGCTGAGCAGCATGATTCCTCACAGCTGAGTTCCATGAGTATTGCCGGCTGACTGTTTGATTCGTGCCTACTCAGCTCTTTGTTTATTGCCTCCAGAGGCACATGATCATTGTATGATAGCAAACATGATCAGTGCATGATCAGTCACATGATCAGAGCCATTAAGTCACGTGATCACTACATGATAGTCATGTGATCAGTCCATGCTCAGTCACGGTATCAGTGCATGATCAGCCACGTGATCAGTGCATGATCAGCCAGGTGATCAGTTCATGATAGCTATGTGATCAGTTCATGATTTGTCACGTGATCTGTGCATGACCAGGCAGGTGATCAGTGTATGATCAGCCACGTGAACAGTGCATGATAGCCACGTGATCAGTGCATGATCCGTCACCTGATGTGTGTATGATCATTCACGTGACCTGTATATGGTAGCTACATGAACATTGCATGATCAGCCACGTGAGTAGTGCATGATAGCCACGTGATCAGTGCATGATCAGTCACGTGATCAGTGCATGATCAGCCACGTGATCAGTGCATGATCAGCCACATGATCAGTGCATGATCAATTATGTGATCAGTGCATGATCAGTCACGTGACCAGTATATGGTAGCTAGGTGATCATTGCATGATCAGCCACATAAGCCGTGCATGATAGCCACGAGATCAGTGCATGATCAGTCACGTGATCAGTGCATGATCACTCACGTTTACAGTGCATGATAAGTCACCTGATCAGTGCATGATCAATTACGTGATCAGTGCATGATCACTCACGTGACCAGTACATGGTAGCTACGTGATCATTGCATGAACAGCTACGTGAGCAGTGCATGATAGCCACGTGATCAGTGCATGATCTGTCGCATGATCAGTGTATGATCATCCGGGTGATCAGTGCATGGGCAGTCATGTGATCAGTGCATGATATAGACGTGATCAGTGCATGATCAGTCTCGTGATCAGTGTATGATCAACCACGTGATCAGTGCACGATAGCCAGGTAATGAGTGCACGATAGCCAGATGATCAGTGCATTATCAGTCACGTGATCAGAGTATGATCAGCCAAGTAATAAGTGCATGATAGCCAACTGATCAGTGGATGATGAGTCACGTGATCAGTGCATGGTCAGTCACGTGATCATTGCATGATCAGCCACGTGATCAGTGCTGATCAATTACGTGATCAGTGGATGATCAGTCACGTGATCAGTACATGATCAGTCATGTGAACAGTGCATGATCAGTCATGTGATCAGTGTATGACCAGCCAAGTGATCAGTGCATGATAGCCACGTGATCAGTGCATGATCAGTCACGTGATCAGTGCATGATCAGTCATGTGATCAGTGTATGACCAGCCAAGTGATCAGTGCATGATAGCCACGTGATCAGTGCATGATCAGTCATGTGAACAGTGCATGATCAGTCATGTGATCAGTGTATAACCAGCCAAGTGGTCAGTGCATGATAGCCACGTGATCAGTGCATGATCAGTCACGTGATCAGTGCATGATCAGTCACGTGATCAGTGCATGATCAGCCAAATTATAAGTGCATGATCAGTCACGTGATCAGTGCATGATCAGTCACGTGAACAGTGCGTGATCATTTACGCGATCTGTGCATGATCGGTCATGTGACCAGTATATGGTAGCTCCGTGATCATTCCATGACGAGCCACGTGAGCAGTGCATGATAGAAACATGATGTGTGCATGATGAGTTACGTGAGCAGAGTATGACCAGCCACGTGATCAGTGCATGAGTGCCACGTGATCAGTGCATGTTATGTCACATGACAGGTGTGTGATCAGCCACGTGAACAGTGCATGTTCAGCCACGTGATCAGTGCATGATAGCCACGTGATCAGTGCATGATCAGTTACGTGAGCAGTGTATGATCAGCCACGTGAGCAGTGCATGGTCAGACACGTGAACAGTGTATGATCAGCCACGTGATCAGTGCATGATATCCAAGTGATCAGTGCATGATCATCATGTGATCAGTGTATGATCAGCCACGTGAACAGTGCATGCTCAGTCACGTGATCTGGGCCTGCTGAGCTGCGTGATTACTGTCTGCTCATCTGCTTGACAATTGCCAGCTGAGCTGCACGATTCCTTCCTGTCATCTGCTTGACAATTGCCAGCTGTGCTGCGTAATTCCTGCCTGCTCAGCTGCTTGATTGTTGCCAGCTGAGCAGCATGATTCCTCACACCTGAGTTCCATGATTATTGCCTGCTGACTGTTTGATTCGTGCCTACTCAGCTCATTGTTTATTGCCTCCAGAGGCACATGATCAGTGTATGATAGCAAACATGATCAGTGCATGATCAGTCACATGATCAGAGCCATTAAGTCACGTGATCACTACATGATAGTCATGAGATCAGTCCATGCTCAGTCACGGTATCAGTGCATGATCAGCCACGTGATCACTGCATGATCAGCCAGGTGATCAGTTCATGATAGCTATGTGATCAGTTCATGATTTGTCACGTGATCTGTGCATGACAAGGCAGGTGATCAGTGTATGATCTGCCACGTTATCAGTGCATGATCCATCACCTGATGGGTGTATGATCAGTCACCTGACCGGTACATGGTAGCTACATGATCATTGCATAATCAGCCACGTGAGTAGTGCATGATAGCCACGTGATCAGTGCATGATCAGTCACGTGATCAGTGCATGATCAGTCACGTGATCAGTGCATGATCAGCCACGTGATCAGTGCATGATCAGCCACATGATCAGTGCATGATCAATTATGTGATCAGTGCATGATCAGTCACGTGACCAGTATATGGTAGCTAGGTGATCATTGCATGATCAGCCACATAAGCCGTGCATGATAGCCACGAGATCAGTGCATGATCAGTCACGTGATCAGTGCATGATCACTCACGTTAACAGTGCATGATAAGTCACCTGATCAGTGCATGATCAATTACGTGATCAGTGCATGATCACTCACGTGACCAGTACATGGTAGCTACGTGATCATTGCATGAACAGCCACGTGAGCAGTGCATGATAGCCACGTGATCAGTGCATGATCTGTCGCATGATCAGTGTATGATCATCCGGGTGATCAGTGCATGGGCAGTCATGTGATCAGTGCATGATATAGACGTGATCAGTGCATGATCAGTCTCGTGATCAGTGTATGATCAACCACGTGATCAGTGCACGATAGCCAGGTAATGAGTGCACGATAGCCAGATGATCAGTGCATTATCAGTCACGTGATCAGAGTATGATCAGCCAAGTAATAAGTGCATGATAGCCAACTGATCAGTGGATGATCAGTCACGTGATCAGTGCATGGTCAGTCACGTGATCATTGCATGATCAGCCACGTGATCAGTGCTGATCAATTACGTGATCAGTGGATGATCAGTCACGTGATCAGTACATGATCAGTCATGTGAACAGTGTATGATCAGCCACGTGATCAGTGCATGATATCCAAGTGATCAGTGCATGATCATCATGTGATCAGTGCATGATCAGCCACGTGAACAGTGCATGCTCAGTCACGTGATCTGGGCCTGCTGAGCTGCGTGATTACTGTCTGCTCATCTGCTTGACAATTGCCAGCTGAGCTGCACGATTCCTTCCTGTCATCTGCTGGACAATTGCCAGCTGTGCTGCGTAATTCCTGCCTGCTCAGCTGCTTGATTGTTGCCAGCTGAGCAGCATGATTCCTCACAGCTGAGTTCCATGATTATTGCCTGCTGACTGTTTGATTCGTGCCTACTCAGCTCATTGTTTATTGCCTCCAGAGGCACATGATCAGTGTATGATAGCAAACATGATCAGTGCATGATCAGTCACATGATCAGAGCCATTAAGTCACGTGATCACTACATGATAGTCATGTGATCAGTCCATGCTCAGTCACGGTATCAGTGCATGATCAGCCACGTGATCAGTGCATGATCAGCCAGGTGATCAGTTCATGATAGCTATGTGATCAGTTCATGATTTGTCACGTGATCTGTGCATGACAAGGCAGGTGATCAGTGTATGATCAGCCACGTTATCAGTGCATGATCCATCACCTGATGGGTGTATGATCAGTCACCTGACCGGTACATGGTAGCTACATTATCATTGCATGATCAGCCACGTGAGTAGTGCATGATAGCCACGTGATCAGTGCATGATCAGTCACGTGATCAGTGCATGATCAGTCACGTGATCAGTGCATGATCAGCCACGTGATCAGTGCATGATCAGCCACATGATCAGTGCATGATCAATTATGTGATCAGTGCATGATCAGTCACGTGACCAGTATATGGTAGCTAGGTGATCATTGCATGATCAGCCACATAAGCCGTGCATGATAGCCACGAGATCAGTGCATGATCAGTCACGTGATCAGTGCATGATCACTCACGTTTACAGTGCATGATAAGTCACCTGATCAGTGCATGATCAATTACGTGATCAGTGCATGATCACTCACGTGACCAGTACATGGTAGCTACGTGATCATTGCATGAACAGCCACGTGAGCAGTGCATGATAGCCACGTGATCAGTGCATGATCTGTCGCATGATCAGTGTATGATCATCCGGGTGATCAGTGCATGGGCAGTCATGTGATCAGTGCATGATATAGACGTGATCAGTGCATGATCAGTCTCGTGATCAGTGTATGATCAACCACGTGATCAGTGCACGATAGCCAGGTAATGAGTGCACGATAGCCAGATGATCAGTGCATTATCAGTCACGTGATCAGAGTATGATCAGCCAAGTAATAAGTGCATGATAGCCAACTGATCAGTGGATGATCAGTCACGTGATCAGTGCATGGTCAGTCACGTGATCATTGCATGATCAGCCACGTGATCAGTGCTGATCAATTACGTGATCAGTGGATGATCAGTCACGTGATCAGTACATGATCAGTCATGTGAACAGTGCATGATCAGTCATGTGATCAGTGTATGACCAGCCAAGTGATCAGTGCATGATAGCCACGTGATCAGTGCATGATCAGTCACGTGATCAGTGCATGATCAGTCATGTGATCAGTGTATGACCAGCCAAGTGATCAGTGCATGATAGCCACGTGATCAGTGCATGATCAGTCATGTGAACAGTGCATGATCAGTCATGTGATCAGTGTATAACCAGCCAAGTGATCAGTGCATGATAGCCACGTGATCAGTGCATGATCAGTCACGTGATCAGTGCATGATCAGTCACGTGATCAGTGCATGATCAGCCAAATTATAAGTGCATGATCAGTCACGTGATCAGTGCATGATCAGTCACGTGAACAGTGCGTGATCATTTACGCGATCTGTGCATGATCGGTCATGTGACCAGTATATGGTAGCTCCGTGATGATTCCATGACGAGCCACGTGAGCAGTGCATGATAGAAACATGATGTTTGCATGATGAGTTACGTGAGCAGAGTATGATCAGCCACGTGATCAGTGCATGAGTGCCACGTGATCAGTGCATGCTCAGTCACGATATCAGTGCCTGCTCAGCCACGTGATCACTGACGGCACAGTCACGTGATCAGCGCCTCTCAGTCACGTGATCACCGTGATAAACACGTGATCATTGAACGACCAGCCACGTGATCACTGCATGCGCGGTCAGGTGGTCAGTTCCTGATCAGCCACCTGATCAGTGCGTGCACAGTCCCCTGATCAGCGCCTGTCAGTCACTGATCACTGCCTGATAAACACGTGATCAGTGCCCGAACAGCCACGTCATCAGTGCATGCTCAGTCACGTGATCAGTGCATGATAGCCACGTGATCAGTGCGTGCACAGTCCCATGATCAGCGCCTGTCAGTCACTGATCATTGCCTGATAAACACGTGATCAGTGCATGATGAGCCATGTGATCAGTGCCCGATCAGCCACGTCATCAGTGCATGTGCAGTCACGTCATCAGTGCATGATAGCCACGTGATCAGTGCATGCTCAGTCACGTGATCTGGACTTGATCAGCCACGTGATCAGTGCCTGCAGAGTCAGGTGATCAGGGCCTGCTGAGCTGCGTGATTCGTGCCGGCTCATCTGCATGACAATTGCCAGCTGAGCTGCGTGATTCCTGTCGGCTCATCTGCTTGACAATTGCCAGCTGAGCTGCGTGATTCCTGCCTGGTCACGTGCTTGATTATTGCCAGTTGAGCAGCATGATTCGTCACTGCTGAGCTCCATGCTTATTGCCTGCTGATTGCGTGGTTCGTGTCTGCTCAGCTCTTTGAGTATCGCCTCCTGAGGTCCCTGTTCGGTCGCCACCTGCCGGGGACCAGCCCCAACTGATCCAGGGTATTCGAAGGAGAGATGGCCTAGGCGACTATTTATATGCTAATCAGAGATGTCAAGAATAATAGTATGAGGAGAGCTCAGTAGGAAAATTCGGTGGAGAAAAGAGACTGAGTAGCTTGGTTTACGCGGAAGACCAATCAAACTTCAAGACAAGAAGTTTGCACCACTTACGTAGGCCGCAGGCGCCCTCTCGAATAGCGAAAGGTGCCTCACCCTAGACACCTTCTCGAGTGGGTCTTAGCAGCCCAGACATAATTAGTAAGCGTGGTGGGTTCCGCGCTCCAGATGGAGACTCAGCTGGAAGTTAAAGGGAAGAATGACAAGGAACTTTATGAATTGGAGCTCTAAGTTAACTCTTTGACAGAGAGAGCGAGATGGTGGTGGGGGACAGCCCCCAGTGAAATCAGAGGTGAGAGCACAAAGCAATACAGTAGGCAGACTCCGGTTTTTTTGGGGGGAGATGCTCGAGAACATCCGGGTGGACTCCTGAGGCTCGATCCCGCATTTGCCTATGCCGAGCCTCCTTCCTCATGACCTTTGTCCAGAGTGGAATGCCTCCCCGGCTCCCGGCACATGATCAGTGCATGCTCAGTCACGATATCAGTGCCTGCTCAGCCACGTGATCACTGACGGCACAGTCACGTGATCAGCGCCTCTCAGTCACGTGATCACCGTATGATAAACACGTGATCAGTGAACGACCAGCCACGTGATCACTGCATGCGCGGTCAGGTGGTCAGTTCCTGATCAGCCACCTGATCAGTGCGTGCACAGTCCCCTGATCAGTGCCTGTCAGTCACTGATCACTGCCTGATAAACAGGTGATCAGTGCCCGAAGAGCCACGTCATCAGTGCATGCGCAGTCACGTGATCAGTGCATGATAGCCACGTGATCAGTGCGTGCACAGTCCCATGATCAGCGCCTGTCAGTCACTGATCATTGCCTGATAAACACGTGATCAGAGCATGATGAGCCATGTGATCAGTGCCCGATCAGCCACGTGATCAGTGCATGCTCAGTCACGTGATCTGGACTTGATCAGCTACGTGATCAGTGCCTGCAGAGTCACGTGATCAGGGCCTGCTGAGCTGCGTGATTCCTGCCGGCTCATCTGCATGACAATTGCCAGCTGAGCTGCGTGATTTCTGCCTGGTCACGTGTTTGATTATGGCCAGTTGAGCAGCATGATTCGTCACTGCTGAGCTCCATGCTTATTGCCTGCTGATTGCGTGGTTCGTGTCTGCTCAGCTCTTTGAGTATTGCCTCCTGAGGTCCCTGTTCAGTCGCCACCTGCCGGGGACCAGCCCCAACTGATCCAGGGTATTCAAAGGAGAGATGGCCTAGGCGACTATTTATATGCTAATCAGAGATGTCAAGAATAATAATATGAGGAGAGCTCAGTGGGAAAATTCGGTGGAGAAAAGAGACTGAGTAGCTTGGTTTACGCGGAAGACCAATCAAACTTCAAGACAAGAAATTTGCACCACTTACGTAGGCCGCAGGCGCCCTCTCGAATAGCGAAAGGTGCCTCACCCTAGACACCTTCTCGAGTGGGTCTTAGCAGCCCAGTCATAATTAGTAAGCGTGGTGGGTTCCGCGCTCCAGATGGAGACTCAGCTGGAAGTGAAAGGGAAGAATGACAAGGAACTTTATGAATTGGAGCTGTAAGTTAACTCTTTGACAGAGAGAGCGAGATGGTGGTGGGGGACAGCCCCCAGTGAAATCAGAGGTTAGAGCACAAAGCAATACAGTAGGCAGAATCCGGTTTTTTTGGGGGGAGTTGCTCGAGAACATCCGGGTGGACTCCTGAGGCTCGATCCCGCATTTGCGTATGCCGAGCCTCCTTCCTCATGACCTTTGTCCAGAGTGGAATGCCTCCCCGGCTCCCGGCACATGATCAGTGCATGCTCAATCACGATATCAGTGCCTGCTCAGCCACGTGATCACTGACGGCACAGTCACGTGATCAGCGCCTCTCAGTCACGTGATCACCGTATGATAAACACGTGATCACTGAACGACCAGCCACGTGATCACTGCATGCGCAGTCAGGTGGTCAGTTCCTGATCAGCCACCTGATCAGTGCGTGCACAGTCCCCTGATCAGCGCCAGTCAGTCACTGATCACTGCCTGATAAACACGTGATCAGTGCCCGAACAGCCACGTCATCAGTGCATGCACAGTCACGTGATTAGGGCATGATAGCCACGTGATCAGTGCGTGCACAGTCCCATGATCAGCGCCTGTCAGTCACTGATCATTGCCTGATAAACACGTGATCAGAGCATGATGAGTCATGTGATCAGTGCCCGATCAGCCACGTGATCAGAGCATGCTCAGTCACGTGATCTGGACTTAATCAGCCACGTGATCATTGCCTGCAGAGTCACGTGATCAGTGCATGATAGCCACGTGATCAGTGCGTGCACAGTCCCATGATCAGCGCCTGTCAGTCACTGATCATTACCTGATAAACACGTCATCAGAGCATGATGAGCCATGTGATCAGTGCCCGATCAGCCACGTCATCAGTGCATGCGCAGTCACGTGATCAGTGCATGATAGCCACGTGATCAGTGCGTGCACAGTCCCATGATCAGCGCCTGTCAGTCACTGATCATTGCCTGATAAACACGTGATCAGTGCATGATGAGCCATGTGATCAGTGCCCGATCAGCCACGTCATCAGTGCAGGCGCAGTCACGTCATCAGTGCATGCTCAGTCACGTGTTCTGGACTTGATCAGCCACGTGATCAGTGACTGCAGAGTCACGTGATCAGGGCCTGCTGAGCTCCGTGATTCCTGCCGGCTCATCTGCATGACAATTGCCAGCTGAGCTGCGTGATTCCTGTCGGCTCATCTGCTTGACAATTGCCAGATGAGCTGTGTGATTCCTGCCTGGTCACGTGCTTGATTATTGCCAGTTGAGCAGCATGATTCGTCACTGCTGAGCTCCATGCTTATTGCCTGCTGATTGCGTGGTTCGTGTCTGCTCAGCTCTTTGAGTATTGCCTCCTGAGGTCCCTGTTCGGTCGCCACCTGCCGGGGACCAGCCCCAACTGATCCAGGGTATTCGAAGGAGAGATGGCCTAGGCGACTCTTTATATGCTAATCAGAGATGTCAAGAATAATAGTATGAGGAGAGCTCAGTAGGAAAATTCGGTGGAGAAAAGAGACTGAGTAGCTTGGTTTACGCGGAAGACCAATCAAACTTCAAGACAAGAAGTTTGCACCACTTACGTAGGCCGCAGGCGCCCTCTCGAATAGCGAAAGGTGCCTCACCCTAGACACCTTCTCGAGTGGGTCTTTGCAGCCCAGGCATAATTAGTAAGCGTGGTGGGTTCCACGCTCCAGATGGAGACTCAGCTGGAAGTTAAAGGGAAGAATGACAAGGAACTTTATGAATTGGAGCTCTAAGTTAACTCTTTGACAGAGAGAGGGAGATGGTGGTGGGGGACAGCCCCCAGTGAAATCAGAGGTGAGAGCACAAAGCAATACAGTAGGCAGACTCCGGTTTTTTTGGGGGGAGATGCTCGAGAACATCCGGGTGGACTCCTGAGGCCCGATCCCGCATTTGCGTATGCCAAGCCTCCTTCCTCATGACCTTTGTCCAGAGTGGAATGCCTCCCCGGCTCCCGGCACATGATCAGTGCATGTTCAGTCACGATATCAGTGCCTGCTCAGCCACGTGATCACTGACGGCACAGTCACGTGATCAGCGCCTCTCAGTCACGTGATCACAGTATGATAAACACGTGATCACTGAACGACCAGCCACGTGATCACTGCATGCGCGGTCAGGTGGTCAGTTCCTGATCAGCCACCTGATCAGTGCGTGCACAGTCCCCTGATCAGCGCCTGTCACTCACTGATCACTGCCTGAAAAACAGGTGATCAGTGCCCGAACAGCCACGTCATCAGTGCATGCGCAGTCACGTGATCAGTGCATGATAGCCACGTGATCAGTGCGTGCACAGTCCCATGATCAGCGCCTGTCAGTCACTGATCATTGCCTGATAAACACGTGATCAGTGCATGATGAGCCATGTGATCAGTGCCCGATCAGCCACGTCATCAGTGCATGATAGCCACGTGATCAGTGCATGCTCAGTCATGTGATCTGGACTTGATCAGCCACGTGATCAGTGCCTGCAGAGTCAGGTGATCAGGGCCTGCTGAGCTGCGTGATTCCTGCCGGCTCATCTGCATGACAATTGCCAGCTGAGCTGAGTGATTCGTGTCGGCTCATCTGCTTGACAATTGCCAGCTGAGCTGCGTGATTCCTGCCTGGTCACGTGCTTGATTATTGCCAGTTGAGCAGCATGATTCGTCACTGCTGAGCTCCATGCTTATTGCCTGCTGATTGCGTGGTTCGTGTCTGCTCAGCTCTTTGAGTATTGCCTCCTGAGGTCCCTGTTCGGTCGCCACCTGCCGGGGACCAGCCCCAACTGATCAAGGGTATTCGAAGGAGAGATGGCCTAGGCGACTATTTATATGCTAATCAGAGATGTCAAGAATAATAGTATGAGGAGAGCTCAGTAGGAAAATTCGGTGGAGAAAAGAGACTGAGTAGCTTGGTTTACGAGGAAGACCAATCAAACTTCAAGACAAGAAGTTTGCACCACTTACATAGGCCGCAGTCGCCCTCTCGAATAGCGAAAGGTGCCTAACCCTAGACACGTTCTCGAGTGGGTCTTAGCAGCCCAGGCATAATTAGTAAGCGTGGTGGGTTCCGCGCTCCAGATGGAGACTCAGCTGGAAGTTAAAGGGAAGAATGACAAGGAACTTTATGAATTGGAGCTCTAAGTTAACTCTTTGACAGAGAGAGCGAGATGGTGGTGGGGGACAGCCCCCAGTGAAATCAGAGGTGAGAGCACAAAGCAATACAGTAGGCAGACTCCGGTTTTTTTTGGGGGGGAGATGCTCGAGAACATCCGGGTGGACTCCTGAGGCTCGATCCCGCATTTGCGTATGCCGAGCCTCCTTCCTCATGACCTTTGTCCAGAGTGGAATGCCTCCCCGGCTCCTGGCACATGATCAGTGCATGCTCAGTCACGATATCAGTGCCTGCTCAGCCACCTGATCACTGACGGCACAGTCACGTGATCAGCGCCTCTCAGTCACGTGATCACTGTATGATAAACACGTGATCAGTGAACGACCAGCCACGTGATCACTGCATGCGCGGTCAGGTGGTCAGTTCCTGATCAGCCACCTGATCAGTGCGTGCACAGTCCCCTGATCAGCGCCTGTCAGTCACTGATCACTGCCTGATAAACAGGTGATCAGTGCCCGAACAGCCACGTCATCAGTGCATGCGCAGTCACGTGATCAGTGCATGATAGCCACGTGATCAGTGCGTGCACAGTCCCATGATCAGCGCCTGTCAGTCACTGATCATTGCCTGATAAACACGTGATCAGTGCATGATGAGCCATGTGATCAGTGCCCGATTAGCCACGTCATCAGTGCATGCGCAGTCACGTCATCAGTGCATGAGAGCCACGTGATCAGTGCATGCTCAGTCACGTGATCTGGACTTGATCAGCCACGTGATCAGTGCCTGCAGAGTCACGTGATCAGGGCCTGCTGAGCTGCGTGATTCCTGCCGGCTCATCTGCATGACAATTGCCAGCTGAGCTGCGTGATTCCTGTCGGCTCATCTGCTTGACAATTGCCAGCTGAGCTGCGTGATTCCTGCCTGGTCACGTGCTTGATTATTGCCAGTTGAGCAGCATGATTCGTCACTGCTGAGCTCCATGCTTATTGCCTGCTGATTGCGTGGTTCGTGTCTGCTCAGCTCTTTGAGTATTGCCTCCTGAGGTCCCTGTTCGGTCGCCACGTGCCGGGGACCAGCCCCAACTGATCCAGGGTATTCGAAGGAGAGATGGCCTAGGCGACTCTTTATATGCTAATCAGAGATGTCAAGAATAATAGTATGAGGAGAGCTCAGTAGGAAAATTCGGTGGAGAAAAGAGACTGAGTAGCTTGGTTTACGCGGAAGACCAATCAAACTTCAAGACAAGAAGTTTGCACCACTTACGTAGGCCGCAGGCGCCCTCTCGAATAGCGAAAGGTGCCTCACCCTAGACACCTTCTCGAGTGGGTCTTAGCAGCCCAGGCATAATTAGTAAGCGTGGTGGGTTCCGCGCTCCAGATGGAGACTCAGCTGGAAGTTAAAGGGAAGAATGACAAGGAACTTTATGAATTGGAGCTCTAAGTTAACTCTTTGACAGAGAGAGCGAGATGGTGGTGGGGGACAGCCCCCAGTGAAATCAGAGGTGAGAGCACAAAGCAATACAGTAGGCAGCCTCTGGTTTTTTTGGGGGGGAGTTGCTCGAGAATATCCGGGTGGACCCCTGAGGCTCGATCCCGCATTTGCGTATGCCGAGCCTCCTTCCTCATGACCTTTGTCCAGAGTGGAATGCCTCCCCGGCTCCCGGCACATGATCAGTGCCTGCTCAGTCACGATATCAGTGCCTGCTCAGCCACGTGATCACTGACGGCACAGTCACGTGATCAGCGCCTCTCAGTCACGTGATCACTGTATGATAAACACGTTATCAGTGAACGACCAGCCACGTGATCACTGCATGCGAGGTCAGGTGGTCAGTTCCTGATCAGCCACCTGATCAGTGCGTGCACAGTCCCCTGATCAGCGCCTGTCACTCACTGATCACTGCCTGATAAACAGGTGATCAGTGCCCGAACAGCCACGTCATCAGTGCATGCGCAGTCACGTGATCAGTGCATGATAGCCACGTGATCAGTGCGTGCACAGTCCCATGATCAGCGCCTGTCAGTCACTGATCATTGCCTGATAAACACGTGATCAGTGCATGATGAGCCATGTGATCAGTGCCCGATCAGCCACGTCATCAGTGCATGCGCAGTCACGTCATCAGTGCATGATAGCCACGTGATCAGTGCATGCTCAGTCACGTGATCTGGACTTGATCAGCCACGTGATCAGTGCCTGCAGAGTCAGGTGATCAGGGCCTGCTGAGCTGCGTGATTCCTGCCGGCTCATCTGCATGACAATTGCCAGCTGAGCTGCGTGATTCCTTCCTGGTCACGTGCTTGATTATTGCCAGTTGAGCAGCATGATTCGTCACTGCTGAGCTCCATGCTTATTGCCTGCTGATTGCGTGGTTCGTGTCTGCTCAGCTCTTTGAGTATTGCCTCCTGAGGTCCCTGTTCCGTCACCACCTGCCGGGGACCAGCCCCAACTGATCCAGGGTATTCGAAGGAGAGATGGCCTAGGCGACTATTTATATGCTAATCAGAGATGTCAAGAATAATAGTATGAGGAGAGCTCAGTAGGAAAATTCGGTTGAGAAAAGAGACTGAGTAGCTTGGTTTACGCGGAAGACCAATCAAACTTCAAGACAAGAAGTTTGCACCACTTACGTAGGCCGCAGGCGCCCTCTCGAATAGCGAAAGGTGCCTTACCCTAGACACCTTCTCGAGTGGGTCTTAGCAGCCCAGGCATAATTAGTAAGCGTGGTGGGTTCCGCGCTCCAGATGGAGACTCAGCTGGAAGTTAAAGGGAAGAATGACAAGGAACTTTATGAATTGGAGCTGTAAGTTAACTCTTTGACAGAGAGAGCGAGATGGTGGTGGGGGACAGCCCCCAGTGAAATCAGAGGTGAGAGCACAAAGCAATACAGTAGGCAGACTCCGGTTTTTTTGGGGGGAGATGCTCGAGAACATCCGGGTGGACTCCTGAGGCTCGATCCCGCATTTGCGTATGCCGAGCCTCCTTCCTCATGACCTTTGTCCAGAGTGGAATGCCTCCCCGGCTCCCGGCACATGATCAGTGCATGCTCAGTCACGATATCAGTGCCTGCTCAGCCACGTGATCACTGACGGCACAGTCACGTGATCAGCGCCTCTCAGTCACGTGATCACCGTATGATAAACACGTGATCAGTGAACGACCAGCCACGTGATCACTGCATGCGCGGTCAGGTGGTCAGTTCCTGATCAGCCACCTGATCAGTGCGTGCACAGTCCCCTGATCAGCGCCTGTCAGTCACTGATCACTGCCTGATAAACAGGTGATCAGTGCCCGAACAGCCACGTCATCAGTGCATGCGCAGTCACGTGATCAGTGCATGATAGCCACGTGATCAGTGCGTGCACAGTCCCATGATCAGCGCCTGTCAGTCACTGATCATTGCCTGACAAACACGTGATCAGTTCATGATGAGCCATGTGATCAGTGCCCGATCAGCCACGTGATCAGTGCATGCTCAGTCACGTGATCTGGACTTGATCAGCCACGTGATCAGTGCCTGCAGAGTCACGTGATCAGGGCCTGCTGAGCTGCGTGATTCCTGCCGGCTCATCTGCATGACAATTGCCAGCTGAGCTGCGTGATTCCTGTCGGCTCATCTGCTTGACAATTGCCAGCTGAGCTGCGTGATTCCTGCCTGGTCACGTGCTTGATTATTGCCAGTTGAGCAGCATGATTCGTCACTGCTGAGCTCCATGCTTATTGCCTGCTGATTGCGTGGTTCGTGTCTGCTCAGCTCTTTGAGTATTGCCTCCTGAGGTCCCTGTTCGGTCGCCACCTGCCGGGGACCAGCCCCAACTGATCCAGGGTATTCGAAGGAGAGATGGCCTAGGCGACTCTTTATATGCTAATCAGAGATGTCAAGAATAATAGTATGAGGAGAGCTCAGTAGGAAAATTCGGTGGAGAAAAGAGACTGAGTAGCTTGGTTTACGCGGAAGACCAATCAAACTTCAAGACAAGAAGTTTGCACCACTTACGTAGGCCGCAGGCGCCCTCTCGAATAGCGAAAGGTGCCTCACCCTAGACACCTTCTCGAGTGGGTCTTAGCAGCCCAGGCATAATTAGTAAGCGTGGTGGGTTCCGCGCTCCAGATGGAGACTCAGCTGGAAGTTAAAGGGAAGAATGACAAGGAACTTTATGAATTGGAGCTCTAAGTTAACTCTTTGACAGAGAGAGCGAGATGGTGGTGGGGGACAGCCCCCAGTGAAATCAGAGGTGAGAGCACAAAGCAATACAGTAGGCAGACTCTGGTTTTTTTGGGGGGGAGATGCTCGAGAACATCCGGGTGGACTCCTGAGGCTCGATCCCGCATTTGCGTATGCCGAGCCTCCTTCCTCATGACCTTTGTCCAGAGTGGAATGCCTCCCCGGCTCCCGGCACATGATCAGTGCATGCTCAGTCACGATATCAGTGCCTGCTCAGCCACGTGATCACTGACGGCACAGTCACGTGATCAGCGCCTCTCAGTCACGTGATCACCGTATGATAAACACGTGATCAGTGAACGACCAGCCACGTGATCACTGCATGCGCGGTCAGGTGGTCAGTTCCTGATCAGCCACCTGATCAGTGCGTGCACAGTCCCCTGATCAGCGCCTGTCAGTCACTGATCACTGCCTGATAAACAGGTGATCAGTGCCCGAACAGCCACGTCATCAGTGCATGCGCAGTCACGTGATCAGTGCATGATAGCCACGTGATCAGTGCGTGCACAGTCCCATGATCAGCGCCTGTCAGTCACTGATCATTGCCTGATAAACACGTGATCAGTGCATGATGAGCCATGTGATCAGTGCCCGATCAGCCACGTCATCAGTGCATGAGCAGTCACGTGATCAGTGCATGATAGCCACGTGATCTGGACTTGATCAGCCACGTGATCAGTGCCTGCAGAGTCAGGTGATCAGGGCCTGCTGAGCTGCGTGATTCCTGCCGGCTCATCTGCATGACAATTGCCAGCTGAGCTGCGTGATTCCTGTCGGCTCATCTGCTTGAAAATTGCCAGCTGAGCTGCGTGATTCCTGCCTGGTCACGTGCTTGATTATTGCCAGTTGAGCAGCATGATTCGTCACTGCTGAGCTCCATGCTTATTGCCTGCTGATTGCGTGGTTCGTGTCTGCTCAGCTCTTTGAGTATTGCCTCCTGAGGTCCCTGTTCGGTCGCCACCTGCCGGGGACCAGCCCCAACTGATCCAGGGTATTCGAAGGAGAGATGGCCTAGGCGACTATTTATATGCTAATCAGAGATGTCAAGAATAATAGTATGAGGAGAGCTCAGTAGGAAAATTCGGTGGAGAAAAGAGACTGAGTAGCTTGGTTTACGCGGAAGACCAATCAAACTTCAAGACAAGAAGTTTGCACCACTTACGTAGGCCGCAGGCGCCCTCTCGAATAGCGAAAGGTGCCTCACCCTAGACACCTTCTCGAGTGGGTCTTAGCAGCCCAGGCATAATTAGTAAGCGTGGTGGGTTCCGCGCTCCAGATGGAGACTCAGCTGGAAGTTAAAGGGAAGAATGACAAGGAACTTTAAGAATTGGAGCTCTAAGTTAACTCTTTGACAGAGAGAGCGAGATGGTGGTGGGGGACAGCCCCCAGTGAAATCAGAGGTGAGAGCACAAAGCAATACAGTAGGCAGACTCCGGTTTTTTTGGGGGGAGATGCTCGAGAACATCCGGGTGGACCCCTGAGGCTCGATCCCGCATTTGCGTATGCCGAGCCTCCTTCCTCATGACCTTTGTCCAGAGTGGAATGCCTCCCCGGCTCCCGGCACATGATCAGTGCATGCTCAGTCACGATATCAGTGCCTGCTCAGCCACGTGATCACTGACGGCACAGTCACGTGATCAGCGCCTCTCAGTCACGTGACCACCGTATGATAAACACGTGATCAGTGAACGACCAGCCACGTGATCACTGCATGCGCGGTCAGGTGGTCAGTTCCTGGTCAGCCACCTGATCAGTGCGTGCACAGTCCCCTGATCAGCGCCTGTCAGTCACTGATCACTGCCTAATAAACAGGTGATCAGTGCCCGAACAGCCACGTCATCAGTGCATGCACAGTCACGTGATCAGTGCATGATAGCCACGTGATCAGTGCGTGCACAGTCCCATGATCAGCGCCTGTCAGTCACTGATCATTGCCTGATAAACACGTGATCAGTGCATGATGAGCCATGTGATCAGTGCCCGATTAGCCACGTCATCAGTGCATGCTCAGTCACGTCATCTGGACTTGATCAGCCACGTGATCAGTGCCTGCACAGTCACGTGATCAGGGCCTGCTGAGCTGCGTGATTCCTGCCGGCTCATCTGCATGACAATTGCCAGCTGAGCTGCGTGATTCCTGTCGGCTCATCTGCTTGACAATTGCCAGCTGAGCTGCGTGATTCCTGCCTGGTCACGTGCTTGATTATTGTCAGTTGAGCAGCATGATTCGTCACTGCTGAGCTCCATGCTTATTGCCTGCTGATTTCGTGGTTCGTGTCTGCTCAGCTCTTTCAGTATTGCCTCCTGAGGTCCCTGTTCGGTCGCCACCTGCCGGGGACCAGCCCCAACTGATCCAGGGTATTCGAAGGAGAGATGGCCTAGGCGACTATTTATATGCTAATCAGAGATGTCAAGAATAATAGTATGAGGAGAGCTCAGTAGGAAAATTCGGTGGAGAAAAGAGACTGAGTAGCTTGGTTTACGCGGAAGACCAATCAAACTTCAAGACAAGAAGTTTGCACCACTTACGTAGGCCGCAGGCGCCCTCTCGAATAGCGAAAGGTGCCTCACCCTAGACACCTTCTCGAGTGGGTCTTAGCAGCCCAGGCATAATTAGTAAGCGTGGTGGGTTCCGCGCTCCAGATGGAGACTCAGCTGGAAGTTAAAGGGAAGAATGACAAGGAACTTTATGAATTGGAGCTCTAAGTTAACTCTTTGACAGAGAGAGCGAGATGGTGGTGGGGGACAGCCCCCAGTGAAATCAGAGGTGAGAGCACAAAGCAATACAGTAGGCAGACTCCGGTTTTTTTGGGGGAGATGCTCGAGAATATCCGGGTGGACTCCTGAGGCTCGATCCCGCATTTGCGTATGCCGAGCCTCCTTCCTCATGACCTTTGTCCAGAGTGGAATGCCTCCCCGGCTCCCGGCACATGATCAGTGCATGCTCAGTCACGATATCAGTGCCTGCTCAGTCACGTGATCACTGACGGCACAGTCACGTGATCAGCGCCTCTCAGTCACGTGATCACCGTATGATAAACACGTGATCAGTGAACGACCAGCCACGTGATCACTGCATGCGCGGTCAGGTGGTCAGTTCCTGATCAGCCACCTGATCAGTGCGTGCACAGTCCCCTGATCAGCGCCTGTCAGTCACTGATCACTGCCTGATAAACAGGTGATCAGTGCCCGAACAGCCACGTCATCAGTGCATGCGCAGTCACGTGATCAGTGCATGATAGCCACGTGATCAGTGCGTGCACAGTCCCATGATCAGCGCCTGTCAGTCACTGATCATTGCCTGAGAAACACGTGATCAGTGCATGATGAGCCATGTGATCAGTGCCCGATTAGCCACGTCATCAGTGCATGCGCAGTCACGTGATCAGTGCCTGCTCAGTCACGTGATCTGGACTTGATCAGCCACGTGATCAGTGCCTGCAGAGTCACGTGATCAGGGCCTGCTGAGCTGCGTGATTCCTGCCGGCTCATCTGCATGACAATTGCCAGCTGAGCTGCGTGATTCCTGTCGGCTCATCTGCTTGACAATTGCCAGCTGAGCTGCGTGATTCCTGCCTGGTCACGTGCTTGATTATTGCCAGTTGAGCAGCATGATTCGTCACTGCTGAGCTCCATGCTTATTGCCTGCTGATTGCGTGGTTCGTGTCTGCTCAGCTCTTTGAGTATTGCCTCCTGAGGTCCCTGTTCGGTCGCCACCTGCCGGGGACCAGCCCCAACTGATCCAGGGTATTCGAAGGAGAGATGGCCTAGGCGACTCTTTATATGCTAATCAGAGATGTCAAGAATAATAGTATGAGGAGAGCTCAGTAGGAAAATTCGGTGGAGAAAAGAGACTGAGTAGCTTGGTTTACGCGGAAGACCAATCAAACTTCAAGACAAGAAGTTTGCACCACTTACGTAGGCCGCAGGCGCCCTCTCGAATAGCGAAAGGTGCCTCACCCTAGACACCTTCTCGAGTGGGTCTTAGCAGCCCAGGCATAATTAGTAAGCGTGGTGGGTTCCGCGCTCCAGATGGAGACTCAGCTGGAAGTTAAAGGGAAGAATGACAAGGAACTTTATGAATTGGAGCTCTAAGTTAACTCTTTGACAGAGAGAGCGAGATGGTGGTGGGGGACAGCCCCCAGTGAAATCAGAGGTGAGAGCACAAAGCAATACAGTAGGCAGACTCCGGTTTTTTGGGGGGAGATGCTCGAGAATATCCGGGTGGACCCCTGAGGCTCGATCCCGCATTTGCGTATGCCGAGCCTCCTTCCTCATGACCTTTGTCCAGAGTGGAATGCCTCCCCGGCTACCGGCACATGATCAGTGCATGCTCAGTCACGATATCAGTGCCTGCTCAGCCACGTGATCACTGACGGCACAGTCACGTGATCAGCGCCTCTCAGTCACGTGATCACCGTATGATAAACACGTGATCAGTGAACGACCAGCCACGTGATCACTGCATGCGCGGTCAGGTGGTCAGTTCCTGATCAGCCACCTGATCAGTGCGTGCACAGTCCCCTGATCAGCGCCTGTCAGTCACTGATCACTGCCTGATAAACAGGTGATCAGTGCCCGAACAGCCACGTCATCAGTGCATGCGCAGTCACGTGATCAGTGCATGATAGCCACGTGATCAGTGCGTGCACAGTCCCATGATCAGCGCCTGTCAGTCACTGATCATTGCCTGATAAACACGTGATCAGTGCATGATGAGCCATGTGATCAGTGCCCGATCAGCCACGTCATCAGTGCATGCGCAGTCACGTCATCAGTGCATGATAGCCACGTGATCAGTGCATGCTCAGTCACGTGATCTGGACTTGATCAGCCACGTGATCAGTGCCTGCAGAGTCAGGTGATCAGGGCCTGCTGAGCTGCGTGATTCCTGCCGGCTCATCTGCATGACAATTGCCAGCTGAGCTGCGTGATTCCTGTCGGCTCATCTGCTTGACAATTGCCAGCTGAGCTGCGTGATTCCTGCCTGGTCACGTGCTTGATTATTGCCAGTTGAGCAGCATGATTCGTCACTGCTGAGCTCCATGCTTATTGCCTGCTGATTGCGTGGTTCGTGTCTGCTCAGCTCTTTGAGTATTGCCTCCTGAGGTCCCTGTTCGGTCGCCACCTGCCGGGGACCAGCCCCAACTGATCCAGGGTATTCGAAGGAGAGATGGCCTAGGCGACTATTTATATGCTAATCAGAGATGTCAAGAATAATAGTATGAGGAGAGCTCAGTAGGAAAATTCGGTGGAGAAAAGAGACTGAGTAGCTTGGTTTACGCGGAAGACCAATCAAACTTCAAGACAAGAAGTTTGCACCACTTACGTAGGCCGCAGGCGCCCTCTCGAATAGCGAAAGGTGCCTCACCCTAGACACCTTCTCGAGTGGGTCTTAGCAGCCCAGGCATAATTAGTAAGCGTGGTGGGTTCCGCGCTCCAGATGGAGACTCAGCTGGAAGTTAAAGGGAAGAATGACAAGGAACTTTATGAATTGGAGCTCTAAGTTAACTCTTTGACAGAGAGAGCGAGATGGTGGTGGGGGACAGCCCCCAGTGAAATCAGAGGTGAGAGCACAAAGCAATACAGTAGGCAGACTCCGGTTTTTTTGGGGGGAGATGCTCGAGAACATCCGGGTGGACCCCTGAGGCTCGATCCCGCATTTGCGTATGCCGAGCCTCCTTCCTCATGACCTTTGTCCAGAGTGGAATGCCTCCCCGGCTCCCGGCACATGATCAGTGCATGCTCAGTCACGATATCAGTGCCTGCTCAGCCACGTGATCACTGACGGCACAGTCACGTGATCAGCGCCTCTCAGTCACGTGATCACCGTATGATAAACACGTGATCAGTGAACGACCAGCCACGTGATCACTGCATGCGCGGTCAGGTGGTCAGTTCCTGATCAGCCACCTGATCAGTGCGTGCACAGTCCCCTGATCAGCGCCTGTCAGTCACTGATCACTGCCTGATAAACAGGTGATCAGTGCCCGAACAGCCACGTCATCAGTGCATGCGCAGTCACGTGATCAGTGCATGATAGCCACGTGATCAGTGCGTGCACAGTCCCATGATCAGCGCCTGTCAGTCACTGATCATTGCCTGATAAACACGTGATCAGTGCATGATGAGCCATGTGATCAGTGCCCGATCAGCCACGTCATCAGTGCATGCGCAGTCACGTCATCAGTGCATGATAGCCACGTGATCAGTGCATGCTCAGTCACGTGATCTGGACTTGATCAGCCACGTGATCAGTGCCTGCAGAGTCACGTGATCAGGGCCTGCTGAGCTGCGTGATTCCTGCCGGCTCATCTGCATGACAATTGCCAGCTGAGCTGCGTGATTCCTGTCGGCTCATCTGCTTGACAATTGCCAGCTGAGCTGCGTGATTCCTGCCTGGTCACGTGCTTGATTATTGCCAGTTGAGCAGCATGATTCGTCACTGCTGAGCTCCATGCTTATTGCCTGCTGATTGCGTGGTTCGTGTCTGCTCAGCTCTTTGAGTATTGCCTCCTGAGGTCCCTGTCGGTCGCCACCTGCCGGGGACCAGCCCCAACTGATCCAGGGTATTCGAAGGAGAGATGGCCTAGGCGACTATTTATATGCTAATCAGAGATGTCAAGAATAATAGTATGAGGAGAGCTCAGTAGGAAAATTCGGTGGAGAAAAGAGACTGAGTAGCTTGGTTTACGCGGAAGACCAATCAAACTTCAAGACAAGAAGTTTGCACCACTTACGTAGGCCGCAGGCGCCCTCTCGAATAGCGAAAGGTGCCTCACCCTAGACACCTTCTCAGTGGGTCTTAGCAGCCCAGGCATAATTAGTAAGCGTGGTGGGTTCCGCGCTCAGATGGAGACTCAGCTGGAAGTTAAAGGGAAGAATGACAAGGAACTTTATGAATTGGAGCTCTAAGTTAACTCTTTGACAGAGAGAGCCAGATGGTGGTGGGGGACAGCCCCCAGTGAAATCAGAGGTGAGAGCACAAAGCAATACAGTAGGCAGACTCCGGTTTTTTGGGGGGGAGTTGCTCGAGAATATCCGGGTGGACCCTGAGGCTCGATCCCGCATTTGCGTATGCCGAGCCTCCTTCCTCATGACCTTTGTCCAGAGTGAATGCCTCCCCGGCTCCCGGCACATGATCAGTGCATGCTCAGTCACGATATCAGTGCCTGCTCAGCCACGTGATCACTGACGGCACAGTCACGTGATCAGCGCCTCTCAGTCACGTGATCACCGTATGATAAACACGTGATCAGTGAACGACCAGCCACGTGATCACTGCATGCGCGGTCAGGTGGTCAGTTCCTGATCAGCCACCTGATCAGTGCGTGCACAGTCCCCTGATCAGCGCCTGTCAGTCACTGATCACTGCCTGATAAACAGGTGATCAGTGCCCGAACAGCCACGTCATCAGTGCATGCGCAGTCACGTGATCAGTGCATGATAGCCACGTGATCAGTTCGTGCACAGTCCCATGATCAGCGCCTGTCAGTCACTGATCATTGCCTGATAAACACGTGATCAGTGCATGATGAGCCATGTGATCAGTGCCCAATCAGCCACGTGATCAGTGCATGCTCAGTCACGTGTTCTGGACTTGATCAGCCACGTGATCAGTGCCTGCAGAGTCACGTGATCAGGGCCTGCTGAGCTGCGTGATTCCTGCCGGCTCATCTGCATGACAATTGCCAGCTGAGCTGCGTGATTCCTGTCGGCTCATCTGCTTGACAATTGCCAGCTGAGCTGCGTGATTCCTGCCTGGTCACGTGCTTGATTATTGCCAGTTGAGCAGCATGATTCGTCACTGCTGAGCTCCATGCTTATTGCCTGCTGATTGCGTGGTTCGTGTCTGCTCAGCTCTTTGAGTATTGCCTCCTGAGGTCCCTGTTGGGTCGCCACCTGCCGGGGACCAGCCCCAACTGATCCAGGGTATTCGAAGGAGAGATGGCCTAGGCGACTATTTATATGCTAATCAGAGATGTCAAGAATAATAGTATGAGGAGAGCTCAGTAGGAAAATTCGGTGGAGAAAAGAGACTGAGTAGCTTGGTTTACGCGGAAGACCAATCAAACTTCAAGACAAGAAGTTTGCACCACTTACGTAGGCCGCAGGCGCCCTCTCGAATAGCGAAAGGTGCCTCACCCTAGACACCTTCTCAGTGGGTCTTAGCAGCCCAGGCATAATTAGTAAGCGTGGTGGGTTCCGCGCTCAGATGGAGACTCAGCTGGAAGTTAAAGGGAAGAATGACAAGGAACTTTATGAATTGGAGCTCTAAGTTAACTCTTTGACAGAGAGAGCGAGATGGTGGTGGGGGCAGCCCCCAGTGAAATCAGAGGTGAGAGCACAAAGCAATACAGTAGGCAGACTCCGGTTTTTTTGGGGGGAGATGCTCGAGAACATCCGGGTGGACCCCTGAGGCTCGATCCCGCATTTGCGTATGCCGAGCCTCCTTCCTCATGACCTTTGTCCAGAGTGGAATGCCTCCCCGGCTCCCGGCACATGATCAGTGCATGCTCAGTCACGATATCAGTGCCTGCTCAGCCACGTGATCACTGACGGCACAGTCACGTGATCAGCGCCTCTCAGTCACGTGATCACCGTATGATAAACACGTGATCAGTGAACGACCAGCCACGTGATCACCGCATGCGCGGTCAGGTGGTCAGTTCCTGATCAGCCACCTGATCAGTGCGTGCACACCTGATCAGCGCCTGTCAGTCACTGATCACTGCCTGATAAACAGGTGATCAGTGCCCGAACAGCCACGTCATCAGTCAGTCACGTGATCACTGATCACGTGATCAGTGATAGCCACGTGATCACGCATGATCAGTGCCTGATCAGCCACTGATCAGTGCCTGCACAGTGATCAGTGTCAGTCACTGATCACTGCTGATACGTGATCAGTGCAGCCACGTCATCAGTGCATGCGCAGTCACGTGATCAGTGCATGATAGCCACAGTGCACAGTCCCATGATCAGCGCCTGTCAGTCACTGATCATTGCCTGATAAACACGTGATCAGTGCATGATGAGCCATGTGATCAGTGCCCGATCAGCCACGTCATCAGTGCATGATAGCCACGTGATCAGTGCATGCTCAGTCACGTGATCTGGACTTGATCAGCCACGTGATCAGTGCCTGCAGAGTCAGGTGATCAGGGCCTGCTGAGCTGCGTGATTCCTGCCGGCTCATCTGCATGACAATTGCCAGCTGAGCTGCGTGATTCCTGTCGGCTCATCTGCTTGACAATTGCCAGCTGAGCTGCGTGATTCCTGCCTGGTCACGTGCTTGATTATTGCCAGTTGAGCAGCATGATTCGTCACTGCTGAGCTCCATGCTTATTGCCTGCTGATTGCGTGGTTCGTGTCTGCTCAGCTCTTTGAGTATTGCCTCCTGAGGTCCCTGTTCGGTCGCCACCTGCCGGGACCAGCCCCAACTGATCCAGGGTATTCGAAGGAGAGATGGCCTAGGCGACTCTTTATATGCTAATCAGAGATGTCAAGAATAATAGTATGAGGAGAGCTCAGTAGGAAAATTCGGTGGAGAAAAGAGACTGAGTAGCTTGGTTTACGCGGAAGACCAATCAAACTTCAAGACAAGAAGTTTGCACCACTTACGTAGGCCGCAGGCGCCCTCTCGAATAGCGAAAGGTGCCTCACCCTAGACACCTTCTCGAGTGGGTCTTAGCAGCCCAGGCATAATTAGTAAGCGTGGTGGGTTCCGCGCTCCAGATGGAGACTCAGCTGGAAGTTAAAGGGAAGAATGACAAGGAACTTTATGAATTGGAGCTCTAAGTTAACTCTTTGACAGAGAGAGCGAGATGGTGGTGGGGGACAGCCCCCAGTGAAATCAGAGGTGAGAGCACAAAGCAATACAGTAGGCAGACTCCGGTTTTTTTTGGGGGGGGAGATGCTCGAGAACATCCGGGTGTACTCCTGAGGCTCGATCGCGCATTTGCGTATGCCGAGCCTCCTTCCTCATGACCTTTGTCCAGAGTGGAATGCCTCCCGGCTCCCGGCACATGATCAGTGCATGCTCAGTCACGATATCAGTGCCTGCTCAGCCACCTGATCACTGACGGCACAGTCACGTGATCAGCGCCTCTCAGTCACGTGATCACCGTATGATAAACACGTGATCAGTGAACGACCAGCCACGTGATCACCGCATGCGCGGTCAGGTGGTCAGTTCCTGATCAGCCACCTGATCAGTGCGTGCACAGTCCCCTGATCAGCGCCTGTCAGTCACTGATCACTGCCTGATAAACAGGTGATCAGTGCCCGAACAGCCACGTCATCAGTGCATGCGCAGTCACGTGATCAGTGCATGATAGCCACGTGATCAGTGCGTGCACAGTCCCATGATCAGCGCCTGTCAGTCACTGATCATTGCCTGATAAACACGTGATCAGTGCATGATGAGCCATGTGATCAGTGACCGATCAGCCACGTCATCAGTGCATGATAGCCACGTGATCAGTGCATGCTCAGTCACGTGATCTGGACTTGATCAGCCACGTGATCAGTGCCTGCAGAGTCACGTGATCAGGGCCTGCTGAGCTGCGTGACTCCTGCCGGCTCATCTGCATGACAATTGCCAGCTGAGCTGCGTGATTCCTGTCGGCTCATCTGCTTGACAATTGCCAGCTGAGCTGCGTGATTCCTGCCTGGTCACGTGCTTGATTATTGCCAGTTGAGCAGCATGATTCGTTCACTGCTGAGCTCCATGCTTATTGCCTGCTGATTGCGTGGTTCGTGTCTGCTCAGCTCTTTGAGTATTGCCTCCTGAGGTCCCTGTTCGGTCGCCACCTGCCGGGGACCAGCCCCAACTGATCCAGGGTATTCGAAGGAGAGATGGCCTAGGCGACTCTTTATATGCTAATCAGAGATGTCAAGAATAATAGTATGAGGAGAGCTCAGTAGGAAAATTCGGTGAGAAAAGAGACTGAGTAGCTTGGTTTACGCGGAAGACCAATCAAACTTCAAGACAAGAAGTTTGCACCACTTACGAGGCCGCAGGCGCCCTCTCGAATAGCGAAAGGTGCCTCACCCTAGACACCTTCTCGAGTGGGTCTTAGCAGCCCAGGCATAATTAGTAAGCGTGGTGGGTTCCGCGCTCCAGATGGAGACTCAGCTGGAAGTTAAAGGGAAGAATGACAAGGAACTTTATGAATTGGAGCTCTAAGTTAACTCTTTGACAGAGAGAGCGAGATGGTGGTGGGGGACAGCCCCCAGTGAAATCAGAGGTGAGAGCACAAAGCAATACAGTAGGCAGACTCCGGTTTTTTTGGGGGGAGATGCTCGAGAATATCCGGGTGGACTCCTGAGGCTCGATCCCGCATTTGCGTATGCCGAGCCTCCTTCCTCATGACCTTTGTCCAGAGTGGAATGCCTCCCGGCTCCCGGCACATGATCAGTGCATGCTCAGTCACGATATCAGTGCCTGCTCAGCCACGTGATCACTGACGGCACAGTCACGTGATCAGCGCCTCTCAGTCACGTGATCACCGTATGATAAACACGTGATCAGTGAACGACCAGCCACGTGATCACTGCATGCGCGGTCAGGTGGTCAGTTCCTGATCAGCCACCTGATCAGTGCGTGCACAGTCCCCTGATCAGCGCCTGTCAGTCACTGATCACTGCCTGATAAACAGGTGATCAGTGCCCGAACAGCCACGTCATCAGTGCATGCGCAGTCACGTGATCAGTGCATGATAGCCACGTGATCAGTGCGTGCACAGTCCCATGATCAGCGCCTGTCAGTCACTGATCATTGCCTGATAAACACGTGATCAGTGCATGATGAGCCATGTGATCAGTGCCCGATCAGCCACGTCATCAGTGCATGCGCAGTCACGTCATCAGTGCATGATAGCCACGTGATCAGTGCATGCTCAGTCACGTGATCTGGACTTGATCAGCCACGTGATCAGTGCCTGCAGAGTCAGGTGATCAGGGCCTGCTGAGCTGCGTGATTCCTGCCGGCTCATCTGCATGACAATTGCCAGCTGAGCTGCGTGATTCCTGTCGGCTCATCTGCTTGACAATTGCCAGCTGAGCTGCGTGATTCCTGCCTGGTCACGTGCTTGATTATTGCCAGTTGAGCAGCATGATTCGTCACTGCTGAGCTCCATGCTTATTGCCTGCTGATTGCGTGGTTCGTGTCTGCTCAGCTCTTTGAGTATTGCCTCCTGAGGTCCCTGTTCGGTCGCCACCTGCCGGGGACCAGCCCCAACTGATCCAGGGTATTCGAAGGAGAGATGGCCTAGGCGACTCTTTATATGCTAATCAGAGATGTCAAGAATAATAGTATGAGGAGAGCTCAGTAGGAAAATTCGGTGGAGAAAAGAGACTGAGTAGCTTGGTTTACGCGGAAGACCAATCAAACTTCAAGACAAGAAGTTTGCACCACTTACGTAGGCCGCAGGCGCCCTCTCGAATAGCGAAAGGTGCCTCACCCTAGACACCTTCTCGAGTGGGTCTTAGCAGCCCAGGCATAATTAGTAAGCGTGGTGGGTTCCGCGCTCCAGATGGAGACTCAGCTGGAAGTTAAAGGGAAGAATGACAAGGAACTTTATGAATTGGAGCTGTAAGTTAACTCTTTGACAGAGAGAGCGAGATGGTGGTGGGGGACAGCCCCCAGTGAAATCAGAGGTGAGAGCACAAAGCAATACAGTAGGCAGACTCCGGTTTTTTGGGGGAGATGCTCGAGAACATCCGGGTGGACTCCTGAGGCTCGATCCCGCATTTGCGTATGCCGAGCCTCCTTCCTCATGACCTTTGTCCAGAGTGGAATGCCTCCCCGGCTCCCGGCACATGATCAGTGCATGCTCAGTCACGATATCAGTGCCTGCTCAGCCACGTGATCACTGACGGCACAGTCACGTGATCAGCGCCTCTCAGTCACGTGATCACCGTATGATAAACACGTGATCAGTGAACGACCAGCCACGTGATCACTGCATGCGCGGTCAGGTGGTCAGTTCCTGATCAGCCACCTGATCAGTGCGTGCACAGTCCCCTGATCAGCGCCTGTCAGTCACTGATCACTGCCTGATAAACACGTGATCAGTGCCCGAACAGCCACGTCATCAGTGCATGCGCAGTCACGTGATCAGTGCATGATAGCCACGTGATCAGTGCGTGCACAGTCCCATGATCAGCGCCTGTCAGTCACTGATCATTGCCTGATAAACACGTGATCAGTGCATGATGAGCCATGTGATCAGTGCCCGATCAGCCACGTCATCAGTGCATGATAGCCACGTGATCAGTGCATGCTCAGTCACGTGATCTGGACTTGATCAGCCACGTGATCAGTGCCTGCAGAGTCACGTGATCAGGGCCTGCTGAGCTGCGTGATTCCTGCCGGCTCATCTGCATGACAATTGCCAGCTGAGCTGCGTGATTCCTGTCGGCTCATCTGCTTGACAATTGCCAGCTGAGCTGCGTGATTCCTGCCTGGTCACGTGCTTGATTATTGCCAGTTGAGCAGCATGATTCGTCACTGCTGAGCTCCATGCTTATTGCCTGCTGATTGCGTGGTTCGTGTCTGCTCAGCTCTTTGAGTATTGCCTCCTGAGGTCCCTGTTCGGTCGCCACCTGCCGGGGACCAGCCCCAACTGATCCAGGGTATTCGAAGGAGAGATGGCCTAGGCGACTATTTATATGCTAATCAGAGATGTCAAGAATAATAGTATGAGGAGAGCTCAGTAGGAAAATTCGGTGGAGAAAAGAGACTGAGTAGCTTGGTTTACGCGGAAGACCAATCAAACTTCAAGACAAGAAGTTTGCACCACTTACGTAGGCAGGCGCCCTCTCGAATAGCGAAAGGTGCCTCACCCTAGACACCTTCTCGAGTGGGTCTTAGCAGCCCAGGCATAATTAGTAAGCGTGGTGGGTTCCGCGCTCCAGATGGAGACTCAGCTGGAAGTTAAAGGGAAGAATGACAAGGAACTTTATGAATTGGAGCTGTAAGTTAACTCTTTGACAGAGAGAGCGAGATGGTGGTGGGGGACAGCCCCCAGTGAAATCAGAGGTGAGAGCACAAAGCAATACAGTAGGCAGACTCCGGTTTTTTTGGGGGGAGATGCTCGAGAATATCCGGGTGGACTCCTGAGGCTCGATCCCGCATTTGCGTATGCCGAGCCTCCTTCCTCATGACCTTTGTCCAGAGTGGAATGCCTCCCCGGCTCCCGGCACATGATCAGTGCATGCTCAGTCACGATATCAGTGCCTGCTCAGCCACGTGATCACTGACGGCACAGTCACGTGATCAGCGCCTCTCAGTCACGTGATCACCGTATGATAAACACGTGATCAGTGAACGACCAGCCACGTGATCACTGCATGCGCGGTCAGGTGGTCAGTTCCTGATCAGCCACCTGATCAGTGCGTGCACAGTCCCCTGATCAGCGCCTGTCAGTCACTGATCACTGCCTGATAAACACGTGATCAGTGCCCGAACAGCCACGTCATCAGTGCATGCGCAGTCACGTGATCAGTGCATGATAGCCACGTGATCAGTGCGTGCACAGTCCCATGATCAGCGCCTGTCAGTCACTGATCATTGCCTGATAAACACGTGATCAGTGCATGATGAGCCATGTGATCAGTGCCCGATCAGCCACGTCATCAGTGCATGCGCAGTCACGTCATCAGTGCATGATAGCCACGTGATCAGTGCATGCTCAGTCACGTGATCTGGACTTGATCAGCCACGTGATCAGTGCCTGCAGAGTCACGTGATCAGGGCCTGCTGAGCTGCGTGATTCCTGCCGGCTCATCTGCATGACAATTGCCAGCTGAGCTGCGTGATTCCTGTCGGCTCATCTGCTTGACAATTGCCAGCTGAGCTGCGTGATTCCTGCCTGGTCACGTGCTTGATTATTGCCAGTTGAGCAGCATGATTCGTCACTGCTGAGCTCCATGCTTATTGCCTGCTGATTGCGTGGTTCGTGTCTGCTCAGCTCTTTGAGTATTGCCTCCTGAGGTCCCTGTTCGGTCGCCACCTGCCGGGGACCAGCCCCAACTGATCCAGGGTATTCGAAGGAGAGATGGCCTAGGCGACTATTTATATGCTAATCAGAGATGTCAAGAATAATAGTATGAGGAGAGCTCAGTAGGAAAATTCGGTGGAGAAAAGAGACTGAGTAGCTTGGTTTACGCGGAAGACCAATCAAACTTCAAGACAAGAAGTTTGCACCACTTACGTAGGCCGCAGGCGCCCTCTCGAATAGCGAAAGGTGCCTCACCCTAGACACCTTCTCGAGTGGGTCTTAGCAGCCCAGGCATAATTAGTAAGCGTGGTGGGTTCCGCGCTCCAGATGGAGACTCAGCTGGAAGTTAAAGGGAAGAATGACAAGGAACTTTATGAATTGGAGCTGTAAGTTAACTCTTTGACAGAGAGAGCGAGATGGTGGTGGGGGACAGCCCCCAGTGAAATCAGAGGTGAGAGCACAAAGCAATACAGTAGGCAGACTCCGGTTTTTTTGGGGGGAGATGCTCGAGAATATCCGGGTGGACTCCTGAGGCTCGATCCCGCATTTGCGTATGCCGAGCCTCCTTCCTCATGACCTTTGTCCAGAGTGGAATGCCTCCCCGGCTCCCGGCACATGATCAGTGCATGCTCAGTCACGATATCAGTGCCTGCTCAGCCACGTGATCACTGACGGCACAGTCACGTGATCAGCGCCTCTCAGTCACGTGATCACCGTATGATAAACACGTGATCAGTGAACGACCAGCCACGTGATCACTGCATGCGCGGTCAGGTGGTCAGTTCCTGATCAGCCACCTGATCAGTGCGTGCACAGTCCCCTGATCAGCGCCTGTCAGTCACTGATCACTGCCTGATAAACACGTGATCAGTGCCCGAACAGCCACGTCATCAGTGCATGCGCAGTCACGTGATCAGTGCATGATAGCCACGTGATCAGTGCGTGCACAGTCCCATGATCAGCGCCTGTCAGTCACTGATCATTGCCTGATAAACACGTGATCAGTGCATGATGAGCCATGTGATCAGTGCCCGATCAGCCACGTCATCAGTGCATGCGCAGTCACGTCATCAGTGCATGATAGCCACGTGATCAGTGCATGCTCAGTCACGTGATCTGGACTTGATCAGCCACGTGATCAGTGCCTGCAGAGTCACGTGATCAGGGCCTGCTGAGCTGCGTGATTCCTGTCGGCTCATCTGCTTGACAATTGCCAGCTGAGCTGCGTGATTCCTGCCTGGTCACGTGCTTGATTATTGCCAGTTGAGCAGCATGATTCGTCACTGCTGAGCTCCATGCTTATTGCCTGCTGATTGCGTGGTTCGTGTCTGCTCAGCTCTTTGAGTATTGCCTCCTGAGGTCCCTGTTCGGTCGCCACCTGCCGGGGACCAGCCCCAACTGATCCAGGGTATTCGAAGGAGAGATGGCCTAGGCGACTATTTATATGCTAATCAGAGATGTCAAGAATAATAGTATGAGGAGAGCTCAGTAGGAAAATTCGGTGGAGAAAAGAGACTGAGTAGCTTGGTTTACGCGGAAGACCAATCAAACTTCAAGACAAGAAGTTTGCACCACTTACGTAGGCCGCAGGCGCCCTCTCGAATAGCGAAAGGTGCCTCACCCTAGACACCTTCTCGAGTGGGTCTTAGCAGCCCAGGCATAATTAGTAAGCGTGGTGGGTTCCGCGCTCCAGATGGAGACTCAGCTGGAAGTTAAAGGGAAGAATGACAAGGAACTTTATGAATTGGAGCTGTAAGTTAACTCTTTGACAGAGAGAGCGAGATGGTGGTGGGGGACAGCCCCCAGTGAAATCAGAGGTGAGAGCACAAAGCAATACAGTAGGCAGACTCCGGTTTTTTTGGGGGAGATGCTCGAGAATATCCGGGTGGACTCCTGAGGCTCGATCCCGCATTTGCGTATGCCGAGCCTCCTTCCTCATGACCTTTGTCCAGAGTGGAATGCCTCCCCGGCTCCCGGCACATGATCAGTGCATGCTCAGTCACGATATCAGTGCCTGCTCAGCCACGTGATCACTGACGGCACAGTCACGTGATCAGCGCCTCTCAGTCACGTGATCACCGTATGATAAACACGTGATCAGTGAACGACCAGCCACGTGATCACTGCATGCGCGGTCAGGTGGTCAGTTCCTGATCAGCCACCTGATCAGTGCGTGCACAGTCCCCTGATCAGCGCCTGTCAGTCACTGATCACTGCCTGATAAACACGTGATCAGTGCATGATGAGCCATGTGATCAGTGCCCGATCAGCCACGTCATCAGTGCATGATAGCCACGGGATCAGTGCATGCTCAGTCACGTGATCTGGACTTGATCAGCCACGTGATCAGTGCCTGCAGAGTCACGTGATCAGGGCCTGCTGAGCTGCGTGATTCCTGCCGGCTCATCTGCATGACAATTGCCAGCTGAGCTGCGTGATTCCTGTCGGCTCATCTGCTTGACAATTGCCAGCTGAGCTGCGTGATTCCTGCCTGGTCACGTGCTTGATTATTGCCAGTTGAGCAGCATGATTCGTCACTGCTGAGCTCCATGCTTATTGCCTGCTGATTGCGTGGTTCGTGTCTGCTCAGCTCTTTGAGTATTGCCTCCTGAGGTCCCTGTTCGGTCGCCACCTGCCGGGGACCAGCCCCAACTGATCCAGGGTATTCGAAGGAGAGATGGCCTAGGCGACTATTTATATGCTAATCAGAGATGTCAAGAATAATAGTATGAGGAGAGCTCAGTAGGAAAATTCGGTGGAGAAAAGAGACTGAGTAGCTTGGTTTACGCGGAAGACCAATCAAACTTCAAGACAAGAAGTTTGCACCACTTACGTAGGCCGCAGGCGCCCTCTCGAATAGCGAAAGGTGCCTCACCCTAGACACCTTCTCGAGTGGGTCTTAGCAGCCCAGGCATAATTAGTAAGCGTGGTGGGTTCCGCGCTCCAGATGGAGACTCAGCTGGAAGTTAAAGGGAAGAATGACAAGGAACTTTATGAATTGGAGCTGTAAGTTAACTCTTTGACAGAGAGAGCGAGATGGTGGTGGGGGACAGCCCCCAGTGAAATCAGAGGTGAGAGCACAAAGCAATACAGTAGGCAGACTCCGGTTTTTTTGGGGGGAGATGCTCGAGAATATCCGGGTGGACTCCTGAGGCTCGATCCCGCATTTGCGTATGCCGAGCCTCCTTCCTCATGACCTTTGTCCAGAGTGGAATGCCTCCCCGGCTCCCGGCACATGATCAGTGCATGCTCAGTCACGATATCAGTGCCTGCTCAGCCACGTGATCACTGACGGCACAGTCACGTGATCAGCGCCTCTCAGTCACGTGATCACCGTATGATAAACACGTGATCAGTGAACGACCAGCCACGTGATCACTGCATGCGCGGTCAGGTGGTCAGTTCCTGATCAGCCACCTGATCAGTGCGTGCACAGTCCCCTGATCAGCGCCTGTCAGTCACTGATCACTGCCTGATAAACACGTGATCAGTGCCCGAACAGCCACGTCATCAGTGCATGCGCAGTCACGTGATCAGTGCATGATAGCCACGTGATCAGTGCGTGCACAGTCCCATGATCAGCGCCTGTCAGTCACTGATCATTGCCTGATAAACACGTGATCAGTGCATGATGAGCCATGTGATCAGTGCCCGATCAGCCACGTCATCAGTGCCTGATAGCCACGTGATCAGTGCATGCTCAGTCACGTGATCTGGACTTGATCAGCCACGTGATCAGTGCCTGCAGAGTCACGTGATCAGGGCCTGCTGAGCTGCGTGATTCCTGCCGGCTCATCTGCATGACAATTGCCAGCTGAGCTGCGTGATTCCTGTCGGCTCATCTGCTTGACAATTGCCAGCTGAGCTGCGTGATTCCTGCCTGGTCACGTGCTTGATTATTGCCAGTTGAGCAGCATGATTTGTCACTGCTGAGCTCCATGCTTATTGCCTGCTGATTGCGTGGTTCGTGTCTGCTCAGCTCTTTGAGTATTGCCTCCTGAGGTCCCTGTTCGGTCGCCACCTGCCGGGGACCAGCCCCAACTGATCCAGGGTATTCGAAGGAGAGATGGCCTAGGCGACTATTTATATGCTAATCAGAGATGTCAAGAATAATAGTATGAGGAGAGCTCAGTAGGAAAATTCGGTGGAGAAAAGAGACTGAGTAGCTTGGTTTACGCGGAAGACCAATCAAACTTCAAGACAAGAAGTTTGCACCACTTACGTAGGCCGCAGGCGCCCTCTCGAATAGCGAAAGGTGCCTCACCCTAGACACCTTCTCGAGTGGGTCTTAGCAGCCCAGGCATAATTAGTAAGCGTGGTGGGTTCCGCGCTCCAGATGGAGACTCAGCTGGAAGTTAAAGGGAAGAATGACAAGGAACTTTATGAATTGGAGCTGTAAGTTAACTCTTTGACAGAGAGAGCGAGATGGTGGTGGGGGACAGCCCCCAGTGAAATCAGAGGTGAGAGCACAAAGCAATACAGTAGGCAGACTCCGGTTTTTTTGGGGGGAGATGCTCGAGAATATCCGGGTGGACTCCTGAGGCTCGATCCCGCATTTGCGTATGCCGAGCCTCCTTCCTCATGACCTTTGTCCAGAGTGGAATGCCTCCCCGGCTCCCGGCACATGATCAGTGCATGCTCAGTCACGATATCAGTGCCTGCTCAGCCACGTGATCACTGACGGCACAGTCACGTGATCAGCGCCTCTCAGTCACGTGATCACCGTATGATAAACACGTGATCAGTGAACGACCAGCCACGTGATCACTGCATGCGCCGGTCAGGTGGTCAGTTCCTGATCAGCCACCTGATCAGTGCATGCGCAGTCACATGATCCACGTGATCATCACGCCTGTCAGTCACTGATCATTGCCTGATAAACACGTGATCAGTGCATGATGAGCCATGTGATCAGTGCCCGATCAGCCACGTCATCAGTGCATGCGCAGTCATCAGTGCATGATAGCCACGTGATCAGTGCATGCTCAGTCACGTGATCTGGACTTGATCAGCCACGTGATCAGTGCCTGCAGAGTCACGTGATCAGGGCCTGCTGAGCTGCGTGATTCCTGCCGGCTCATCTGCATGACAATTGCCAGCTGAGCTGCGTGATCTGCCTGGTCACGTGCTTGATTATTGCCAGTTGAGCAGCATGATTCGTCACTGCTGAGCTCCATGCTTATTGCCTGCTGATTGCGTGGTTCGTGTCTGCTCAGCTCTTTGAGTATTGCCTCCTGAGGTCCCTGTTCGGTCGCCACCTGCCGGGGACCAGCCCCAACTGATCCAGGGTATTCGAAGGAGAGATGGCCTAGGCGACTATTTATATGCTAATCAGAGATGTCAAGAATAATAGTATGAGGAGAGCTCAGTAGGAAAATTCGGTGGAGAAAAGAGACTGAGTAGCTTGGTTTACGCGGAAGACCAATCAAACTTCAAGACAAGAAGTTTGCACCACTTACGTAGGCCGCAGGCGCCCTCTCGAATAGCGAAAGGTGCCTCACCCTAGACACCTTCTCGAGTGGGTCTTAGCAGCCCAGGCATAATTAGTAAGCGTGGTGGGTTCCGCGCTCCAGATGGAGACTCAGCTGGAAGTTAAAGGGAAGAATGACAAGGAACTTTATGAATTGGAGCTGTAAGTTAACTCTTTGACAGAGAGAGCGAGATGGTGGTGGGGGACAGCCCCCAGTGAAATCAGAGGTGAGAGCACAAAGCAATACAGTAGGCAGACTCCGGTTTTTTTGGGGGGAGATGCTCGAGAATATCCGGGTGGACTCCTGAGGCTCGATCGCGCATTTGCGTATGCCGAGCCTCCTTCCTCATGACCTTTGTCCAGAGTGGAATGCCTCCCCGGCTCCCGGCACATGATCAGTGCATGCTCAGTCACGATATCAGTGCCTGCTCAGCCACGTGATCACTGACGGCACAGTCACGTGATCAGCGCCTCTCAGTCACGTGATCACCGTATGATAAACACGTGATCAGTGAACGACCAGCCACGTGATCACTGCATGCGCGGTCAGGTGGTCAGTTCCTGATCAGCCACCTGATCAGTGCGTGCACAGTCCCCTGATCAGCGCCTCTCAGTCACTGATCACTGCCTGATAAACACGTGATCAGTGCATGATGAGCCATGTGATCAGTGCCCGATCAGCCACGTTATCAGTGCATGATAGCCACGTGATCAGTGCATGCTCAGTCACGTGATCTGGACTTGATCAGCCACGTGATCAGTGCCTGCAGAGTCACGTGATCAGGGCCTGCTGAGCTGCGTGATTCCTGCCGGCTCATCTGCATGACAATTGCCAGCTGAGCTGCGTGATTCCTGTCGGCTCATCTGCTTGACAATTGCCAGCTGAGCTGCGTGATTCCTGCCTGGTCACGTGCTTGATTATTGCCAGTTGAGCAGCATGATTCGTCACTGCTGAGCTCCATGCTTATTGCCTGCTGATTGCGTGGTTCGTGTCTGCTCAGCTCTTTGAGTATTGCCTCCTGAGGTCCCTGTTCGGTCGCCACCTGCCGGGGACCAGCCCCAACTGATCCAGGGTATTCGAAGGAGAGATGGCCTAGGCGACTATTTATATGCTAATCAGAGATGTCAAGAATAATAGTATGAGGAGAGCTCAGTAGGAAAATTCGGTGGAGAAAAGAGACTGAGTAGCTTGGTTTACGCGGAAGACCAATCAAACTTCAAGACAAGAAGTTTGCACCACTTACGTAGGCCGCAGGCGCCCTCTCGAATAGCGAAAGGTGCCTCACCCTAGACACCTTCTCGAGTGGGTCTTAGCAGCCCAGGCATAATTAGTAAGCGTGGTGGGTTCCGCGCTCCAGATGGAGACTCAGCTGGAAGTTAAAGGGAAGAATGACAAGGAACTTTATGAATTGGAGCTGTAAGTTAACTCTTTGACAGAGAGAGCGAGATGGTGGTGGGGGACAGCCCCCAGTGAAATCAGAGGTGAGAGCACAAAGCAATACAGTAGGCAGACTCCGGTTTTTTGGGGGAGATGCTCGAGAATATCCGGGTGGACTCCTGAGGCTCGATCCCGCATTTGCGTATGCCGAGCCTCCTTCCTCATGACCTTTGTCCAGAGTGGAATGCCTCCCCGGCTCCCGGCACATGATCAGTGCATGCTCAGTCACGATATCAGTGCCTGCTCAGCCACGTGATCACTGACGGCACAGTCACGTGATCAGCGCCTCTCAGTCACGTGATCACCGTATGATAAACACGTGATCAGTGAACGACCAGCCACGTGATCACTGCATGCGCGGTCAGGTGGTCAGTTCCTGATCAGCCACCTGATCAGTGCGTGCACAGTCCCCTGATCAGCGCCTGTCAGTCACTGATCACTGCCTGATAAACACGTGATCAGTGCCCGAACAGCCACGTCATCAGTGCATGCGCAGTCACGTGATCAGTGCATGATAGCCACGTGATCAGTGCGTGCACAGTCCCATGATCAGCGCCTGTCAGTCACTGATCATTGCCTGATAAACACGTGATCAGTGCATGATGAGCCATGTGATCAGTGCCCGATCAGCCACGTCATCAGTGCATGATAGCCACGTGATCAGTGCATGCTCAGTCACGTGATCTGGACTTGATCAGCCACGTGATCAGTGCCTGCAGAGTCACGTGATCAGGGCCTGCTGAGCTGCGTGATTCCTGCCGGCTCATCTGCATGACAATTGCCAGCTGAGCTGCGTGATTCCTGTCGGCTCATCTGCTTGACAATTGCCAGCTGAGCTGCGTGATTCCTGCCTGGTCACGTGCTTGATTATTGCCAGTTGAGCAGCATGATTCGTCACTGCTGAGCTCCATGCTTATTGCCTGCTGATTGCGTGGTTCGTGTCTGCTCAGCTCTTTGAGTATTGCCTCCTGAGGTCCCTGTTCGGTCGCCACCTGCCGGGGACCAGCCCCAACTGATCCAGGGTATTCGAAGGAGAGATGGCCTAGGCGACTATTTATATGCTAATCAGAGATGTCAAGAATAATAGTATGAGGAGAGCTCAGTAGGAAAATTCGGTGGAGAAAAGAGACTGAGTAGCTTGGTTTACGCGGAAGACCAATCAAACTTCAAGACAAGAAGTTTGCACCACTTACGTAGGCCGCAGGCGCCCTCTCGAATAGCGAAAGGTGCCTCACCCTAGACACCTTCTCGAGTGGGTCTTAGCAGCCCAGGCATAATTAGTAAGCGTGGTGGGTTCCGCGCTCCAGATGGAGACTCAGCTGGAAGTTAAAGGGAAGAATGACAAGGAACTTTATGAATTGGAGCTGTAAGTTAACTCTTTGACAGAGAGAGCGAGATGGTGGTGGGGGACAGCCCCCAGTGAAATCAGAGGTGAGAGCACAAAGCAATACAGTAGGCAGACTCCGGTTTTTTTGGGGGGAGATGCTCGAGAATATCCGGGTGGACTCCTGAGGCTCGATCCCGCATTTGCGTATGCCGAGCCTCCTTCCTCATGACCTTTGTCCAGAGTGGAATGCCTCCCCGGCTCCCGGCACATGATCAGTGCATGCTCAGTCACGATATCAGTGCCTGCTCAGCCACGTGATCACTGACGGCACAGTCACGTGATCAGCGCCTCTCAGTCACGTGATCACCGTATGATAAACACGTGATCAGTGAACGACCAGCCACGTGATCACTGCATGCGCGGTCAGGTGGTCAGTTCCTGATCAGCCACCTGATCAGTGCGTGCACAGTCCCCTGATCAGCGCCTGTCAGTCACTGATCACTGCCTGATAAACACGTGATCAGTGCCCGAACAGCCACGTCATCAGTGCATGCGCAGTCACGTGATCAGTGCATGATAGCCACGTGATCAGTGCGTGCACAGTCCCATGATCAGCGCCTGTCAGTCACTGATCATTGCCTGATAAACACGTGATCAGTGCATGATGAGCCATGTGATCAGTGCCCGATCAGCCACGTCATCAGTGCATGCGCAGTCACGTCATCAGTGCATGATAGCCACGTGATCAGTGCATGCTCAGTCACGTGATCTGGACTTGATCAGCCACGTGATCAGTGCCTGCAGAGTCACGTGATCAGGGCCTGCTGAGCTGCGTGATTCCTGTCGGCTCATCTGCTTGACAATTGCCAGCTGAGCTGCGTGATTCCTGCCTGGTCACGTGCTTGATTATTGCCAGTTGAGCAGCATGATTCGTCACTGCTGAGCTCCATGCTTATTGCCTGCTGATTGCGTGGTTCGTGTCTGCTCAGCTCTTTGAGTATTGCCTCCTGAGGTCCCTGTTCGGTCGCCACCTGCCGGGGACCAGCCCCAACTGATCCAGGGTATTCGAAGGAGAGATGGCCTAGGCGACTATTTATATGCTAATCAGAGATGTCAAGAATAATAGTATGAGGAGAGCTCAGTAGGAAAATTCGGTGGAGAAAAGAGACTGAGTAGCTTGGTTTACGCGGAAGACCAATCAAACTTCAAGACAAGAAGTTTGCACCACTTACGTAGGCCGCAGGCGCCTCTCGAATAGCGAAAGGTGCCTCACCCTAGACACCTTCTCGAGTGGGTCTTAGCAGCCCAGGCATAATTAGTAAGCGTGGTGGGTTCCGCGCTCCAGATGGAGACTCAGCTGGAAGTTAAAGGGAAGAATGACAAGGAACTTTATGAATTGGAGCTGTAAGTTAACTCTTTGACAGAGAGAGCGAGATGGTGGTGGGGGACAGCCCCCAGTGAAATCAGAGGTGAGAGCACAAAGCAATACAGTAGGCAGACTCCGGTTTTTTGGGGGAGATGCTCGAGAATATCCGGGTGGACTCCTGAGGCTCGATCCCGCATTTGCGTATGCCGAGCCTCCTTCCTCATGACCTTTGTCCAGAGTGGAATGCCTCCCCGGCTCCCGGCACATGATCAGTGCATGCTCAGTCACGATATCAGTGCCTGCTCAGCCACGTGATCACTGACGGCACAGTCACGTGATCAGCGCCTCTCAGTCACGTGATCACCGTATGATAAACACGTGATCAGTGAACGACCAGCCACGTGATCACTGCATGCGGTCAGGTGGTCAGTTCCTGATCAGCCACCTGATCAGTGCGTGCACAGTCCCCTGATCAGCGCCTGTCAGTCACTGATCACTGCCTGATAAACACGTGATCAGTGCCCGAACAGCCACGTCATCAGTGCATGCGCAGTCACGTGATCAGTGCATGATAGCCACGTGATCAGTGCGTGCACAGTCCCATGATCAGCGCCTGTCAGTCACTGATCATTGCCTGATAAACACGTGATCAGTGCATGATGAGCCATGTGATCAGTGCCCGATCAGCCACGTCATCAGTGCATGCGCAGTCACGTCATCAGTGCATGATAGCCACGTGATCAGTGCATGCTCAGTCACGTGATCTGGACTTGATCAGCCACGTGATCAGTGCCTGCAGAGTCACGTGATCAGGGCCTGCTGAGCTGCGTGATTCCTGCCGGCTCATCTGCATGACAATTGCCAGCTGAGCTGCGTGATTCCTGTCGGCTCATCTGCTTGACAATTGCCAGCTGAGCTGCGTGATTCCTGCCTGGTCACGTGCTTGATTATTGCCAGTTGAGCAGCATGATTCGTCACTGCTGAGCTCCATGCTTATTGCCTGCTGATTGCGTGGTTCGTGTCTGCTCAGCTCTTTGAGTATTGCCTCCTGAGGTCCCTGTTCGGTCGCCACCTGCCGGGGACCAGCCCCAACTGATCCAGGGTATTCGAAGGAGAGATGGCCTAGGCGACTATTTATATGCTAATCAGAGATGTCAAGAATAATAGTATGAGGAGAGCTCAGTAGGAAAATTCGGTGGAGAAAAGAGACTGAGTAGCTTGGTTTACGCGGAAGACCAATCAAACTTCAAGACAAGAAGTTTGCACCACTTACGTAGGCCGCAGGCGCCCTCTCGAATAGCGAAAGGTGCCTCACCCTAGACACCTTCTCGAGTGGGTCTTAGCAGCCCAGGCATAATTAGTAAGCGTGGTGGGTTCCGCGCTCCAGATGGAGACTCAGCTGGAAGTTAAAGTGAAGAATGACAAGGAACTTTATGAATTGGAGCTGTAAGTTAACTCTTTGACAGAGAGAGCGAGATGGTGGTGGGGGACAGCCCCCAGTGAAATCAGAGGTGAGAGCACAAAGCAATACAGTAGGCAGACTCCGGTTTTTTTGGGGGGAGATGCTCGAGAATATCCGGGTGGACTCCTGAGGCTCGATCCCGCATTTGCGTATGCCGAGCCTCCTTCCTCATGACCTTTGTCCAGAGTGGAATGCCTCCCCGGCTCCCGGCACATGATCAGTGCATGCTCAGTCGATATCAGTGCCTGCTCAGCCACGTGATCACTGACGGCACAGTCACGTGATCAGCGCCTCTCAGTCACGTGATCACCGTATGATAAACACGTGATCAGTGAACGACCAGCCACGTGATCACTGCATGTCAGGTGGTCAGTTCCTGATCAGCCACCTGATCAGTGCGTGCACAGTCCCATGATCAGCGCCTGTCAGTCCCTGATCATTGCCTGATAAACACGTGATCAGTGCATGATGAGCCATGTGATCAGTGCGTGCACAGTCACGTCATCAGTGCATGATAGCCACGTGATCAGTGCATGCTCAGTCACGTGATCTGGACTTGATCAGCCACGTGATCAGTGCCTGCAGAGTCACGTGATCAGGGCCTGCTGAGCTGCGTGATTCCTGCCGGCTCATCTGCATGACAATTGCCAGCTGAGCTGCGTGATTCCTGTCGGCTCATCTGCTTGACAATTGCCAGCTGAGCTGCGTGATTCCTGCCTGGTCACGTGCTTGATTATTGCCAGTTGAGCAGCATGATTCGTCACTGCTGAGCTCCATGCTTATTGCCTGCTGATTGCGTGGTTCGTGTCTGCTCAGCTCTTTGAGTATTGCCTCCTGAGGTCCCTGTTCGGTCGCCACCTGCCGGGGACCAGCCCCAACTGATCCAGGGTATTCGAAGGAGAGATGGCCTAGGCGACTATTTATATGCTAATCAGAGATGTCAAGAATAATAGTATGAGGAGAGCTCAGTAGGAAAATTCGGTGGAGAAAAGAGACTGAGTAGCTTGGTTTACGCGGAAGACCAATCAAACTTCAAGACAAGAAGTTTGCACCACTTACGTAGGCCGCAGGCGCCCTCTCGAATAGCGAAAGGTGCCTCACCCTAGACACCTTCTCGAGTGGGTCTTAGCAGCCCAGGCATAATTAGTAAGCGTGGTGGGTTCCGCGCTCCAGATGGAGACTCAGCTGGAAGTTAAAGGGAAGAATGACAAGGAACTTTATGAATTGGAGCTGTAAGTTAACTCTTTGACAGAGAGAGCGAGATGGTGGTGGGGGACAGCCCCCAGTGAAATCAGAGGTGAGAGCACAAAGCAATACAGTAGGCAGACTCCGGTTTTTTTGGGGGAGATGCTCGAGAACATCCGGGTGGACTCCTGAGGCTCGATCCCGCATTTGCGTATGCCGAGCCTCCTTCCTCATGACCTTTGTCCAGAGTGGAATGCCTCCCTGCTCCCGGCACATGATCAGTGCATGCTCAGTCACGATATCAGTGCCTGCTCAGCCACGTGATCACTGACGGCACAGTCACGTGATCAGCGCCTCTCAGTCACGTGATCACCGTATGATAAACACGTGATCAGTGAACAACCAGCCACGTGATCACTGCATGCGCGGTCAGGTGGTCAGTTCCTGATCAGCCACTGATCAGCACAGCCTGATCAGCGTGTCATGATCAGCGATCAGTGCCCCACTGATCAGCAGTCACGCGATCAGTGCATGATAGCCATGATCATCACAGTCCCTGATCAGCGCCACAGTGATCAGCCTGATCACGATCAGTGAACAGCCACGTCATCAGTGCATGCGCAGTCACGTGATCAGTGCATGATAGCCACGTGATCAGTGCACAGTCCCATGATCAGCGCCTGTCAGTCACTGATCTGCCTGATAAACACGTGATCAGTGCATGATGAGCCATGTGATCAGTGCCCGATCAGCCACGTCATCAGTGCATGCGCAGTCACGTCATCAGTGCATGATAGCCACGTGATCAGTGCATGTCACGTGATCTGGACTTGATCAGCCACGTGATCAGTGCCTGCAGAGTCACGTGATCAGGGCCTGCTGAGCTGCGTGATTCCTGCCGGCTCATCTGCATGACAATTGCCAGCTGAGCTGCGTGATTCCTGTCGGCTCATCTGCTTGACAATTGCCAGCTGAGCTGCGTGATTCCTGCCTGGTCACGTGCTTGATTATTGCCAGTTGAGCAGCATGATTCGTCACTGCTGAGCTCCATGCTTATTGCCTGCTGATTGCGTGGTTCGTGTCTGCTCAGCTCTTTGAGTATTGCCTCCTGAGGTCCCTGTTCGGTCGCCACCTGCCGGGGACCAGCCCCAACTGATCCAGGGTATTCGAAGGAGAGATGGCCTAGGCGACTATTTATATGCTAATCAGAGATGTCAAGAATAATAGTATGAGGAGAGCTCAGTAGGAAAATTCGGTGGAGAAAAGAGACTGAGTAGCTTGGTTTACGCGGAAGACCAATCAAACTTCAAGACAAGAAGTTTGCACCACTTACGTAGGCCGCAGGCGCCCTCTCGAATAGCGAAAGGTGCCTCACCCTAGACACCTTCTCGAGTGGGTCTTAGCAGCCCAGGCATAATTAGTAAGCGTGGTGGGTTCCGCGCTCCAGATGGAGACTCAGCTGGAAGTTAAAGGGAAGAATGACAAGGAACTTTATGAATTGAGCTGTAAGTTAACTCTTTGACAGAGAGAGCGAGATGGTGGTGGGGGACAGCCCCCAGTGAAATCAGAGGTGAGAGCACAAAGCAATACAGTAGGCAGACTCGGGTTTTGGGGGGAGATGCTCGAGAATATCCGGGTGGACTCCTGAGGCTCGATCCCGCATTTGCGTATGCCGAGCCTCCTTCCTCATGACCTTTGTCCAGAGTGGAATGCCTCCCGGCTCCCGGCACATGATCAGTGCATGCTCAGTCACGATATCAGTGCCTGCTCAGCCACGTGATCACTGACGGCACAGTCACGTGATCAGCGCCTCAGTCACGTGATCACCGTATGATAAACACGTGATCAGTGAACGACCAGCCACGTGATCACTGCATGCGCGGTCAGGTGGTCAGTTCCTGATCAGCCACCTGATCAGTGCGTGCACAGTCCCCTGATCAGCGCCTGTCAGTCACTGATCACTGCCTGATAAACACGTGATCAGTGCCCGAACAGCCACGTCATCAGTGCATGCGCAGTCACGTGATCAGTGCATGATAGCCACGTGATCAGTGCGTGCACAGTCCCATGATCAGCGCCTGTCAGTCACTGATCATTGCCTGATAAACACGTGATCAGTGCATCCATCAGCCATGTCATCAGTGCATGCGCAGTCACGTCATCAGTGCATGATAGCCACGTGATCAGTGCTGCTCAGTCACGTGATCAGTGCCTGATCAGTCACGTGATCAGTGCCTGATAAACACGTGATCAGTGCATGATGAGCCATGTGATCAGTGC